>NW_021143782.1:0-55873 GCF_004193775.1 Glycine soja | reverse complement strand
GAGAATGGAGGATTGCACTAAAGGGTCCTCAGTAGTCAATCATGAAGCATAGCTCCAAACTCTTTGGGTGTAGGATGCATGAACGAAAACGCAATTCATGGGGCTCCGAAAAAAAGGCGAGGATGGAGGATTGCACTAGAGGGTCCTTACTAGTCAATCATGAAGCATAGCTCCAAACCCTTTGGTGGAGGATGCATGAACGAAAATGCAATTCATGGGGCTCCGAAAAAAAGGCGAGTATGGAGGATTGCACAAGAGGGTCCTCACTAGTCAATCATGAAGCATAGCTCCAAACTCTTTGGGTGGAGGATGCATGAACGAAAACGCAATTCATGGGGCTCCGAAAAAAGGCGAGAATGGAGGATTGCACTAGAGGGGTCCTCACTAGTGAATCATGAAGCATAGCTCCAAACCCTTTGGTGGAGGATGCATGAACGAAAACTCAATTCATAGGGCTCCGAAAAAAAGGCGAGAATGAGGATTGCACTAGAGGGTCATCACTAGTCAATCATGAAGCATGGCTCCAAACTCTTTGGTGGAGGATGCATGAACGAAAACGCAATTCATGGGGCTCCGAAAAAAAGACGAGGATGGAGGATTGCCCTAGAGGGTCCTTACTAGTCAATCATGAAGGATAGCTCCAAACTCTTTTGTGGAGGATGCATGAACAAAAACGCATTTCATGGGGCTCCGAAAAAAAGGCGAGAATTGAGGATTGCACTAGAGTGTCCTCACTAGTCAATCATGAAGCATAGCTCCAAACTCTTTGGGTGGAGGATGCATGAACGAAAATGCAATTCATGGGGCTCCGAAAAAAAGCGAGAATGGAGGATTGCACTAAAGGGTCCTCAGTAGTCAATCATGAAGCATAGCTCCAAACTCTTTGGGTGTAGGATGCATGAATGAAAACGCAATTCATGGGGCTCCGAAAAAAAGGCGAGAATGGAGGATTGCACTAGAGGGTCCTTACTAGTCAATCATGAAGCATAGCTCCAAACCCTTTGGTGGAGGATGCATGAACGAAAATGCAATTCATGGGGCTCCAAAAAAAAGGCGAGAATGGAGGATTGCACTAGAGGGTCATTACTAGTGAATCATGAAGCATAGCTCCAAACCCTTTGGTGGAGGATGCATGAACGAAAACTCAATTCATAGGGCTCCGAAAAAAAGGCGAGAATTGAGGATTGCACTAGAGGGTCATCACTAGTCAATCATGAAGCATGGCTCCAAACTCTTTGGTGGAGGATGCATGAACGAAAACGCAATTCATGGGGCTCCGAAAAAAAGACGAGGATGGAGGATTGCCCTAGAGGGTCCTTACTAGTCAATCATGAAGGATAGCTCCAAACTCTTTTTTGGAGGATGCATGAACAAAAACGCAATTCATGGGGCTCCGAAAAAAAGGCGAGAATGGAGGATTGCACTAGAGGGTCCTTACTAGTCAATCATGAAGCATAGCTCCAAACCCTTTGGTGGAGGATGCATGAACGAAAACGCAATTCATGGGGCTCCGAAAAAAAGGCGAGAATGGAGGATTGCACTAGAGGGTCCTCACTAGTCAATCATGAAGCATAGCTCCAAACTCTTTGGGTGGAGGATGCATGAACGAAAGTGCAATTCATGGGGCTCCGATTAAAAGGCGAGAATGGAGGATTTCCCTAGAAGGTCCTCACTAGTCAATCATGAAGCATAGATCCAAACCCTTTGGTGGAGGATGCATCAACGAAAATGCAATTCATGGGGCTGCGAAAAAAAGTCGAGAATGGAGGATTGCACTAGAGGGTCCTCTCTAGTCAATCATGAAGCATAGCTCCAAACTCTTTGGTGGAGGATGGATGAACGAAAACGCAATTCATGGGGCTCCGAAAAAAAGGCGAGGATGGAGGATTGCACTAGAGGGTCCTTACTAGTCAATCATGAAGCATAGCTCCAAACTCTTTGGGTGGTGGATGCATGAACGAAAACGCAATTCATGGGGCTCCGAAAAAAAGGCGAGAATGGAGGATTGCACTAGAGGGTCCTCACTATTCAATCATGAAGCATAGCTCCAAACTCTTTGGGTGGAGGATGCATGAACGAAAACGCAATTCATGGGGCTCCGAAAAAAAGGCGAACATGCTTTTTGCAAAGAAAAATAAATCATTCGCGAGAGCACCATATCTTAGAGAAACAATATACTTGTGCCAAGGGTAATCTTCCTTGTGACCGAAAATGAAAGGGCAGGATGTCAACATTTAGCTTCTAAATGAACATGCGGGGTAAACGTCGGGCTAAGCTGAAAATAAATCACTCATAGTGTATAAAACTCACACAGGCAAGTGTTTCACCCTATTCCCAAACCATAACTGCACCATGACTTTATTTTGCACACGATTTCCTATCGAATCAAAGATCAAACGTACGATCACGGACCAATAGGATTTTCTCGAGGGTAGTGTTTTTTTGGAAAGGAAGCTGGGTGTTTCGGTCTTTTCCTCTTTGTTCATGTGGTTTGGGATATCGCCAGTCGAGAATGACTTTGAATGGTAATTCGAAAGGAAGAGACACCAAAAATGGGTTTTCCTTTGCCGACAGTCACTTATCTTGCCGAAAATTTATCTGGTCTGAAGATTTTCCATTGATCGAGAATTACTCTGTTTTCCTCCGATCTTTTCCATTTTCACTTCCTTTCGATCTTTGATCGGGAATCCTTCTTTTTCTTTCTTTTTTTTTGTTCTTTTTCTTTCTTTTCTTTTCATTTCTTCCTTTTCTTTTCACTTCCTCCTTTCCTTTCTTTGGGAAATCGGGTTTTAGCATTCTATTTGCTCTCCCTTGAGGAGATTCCTCTGTCCTTTGCTTCGGGGGAAAGGATGAGGATTCTTTTGATAGGCCAAGGTTCAAAAAATCGTGTTTCAATGGGGTCTTTTATCGTGGGAACCCAATCTTGATATCTGGGGCAAAACAAATTTGGGTGTCAAGGTGTCGGTCTTGGGCCGAACTCCCATATTACTCCACAAGGCACGCGTGACAATGATGATTTGAAAACAACGTGCAAAATTAGTCAGGGCTACAACCAGGTGGGCACTCAAGCATCCCGTTTATGGCATTGTGATACTACGGTTGGGAATTTACTCAAACAGACCCAACGTTTCCAAGTTATGTTCTTTCATCAGTTCAATGAATTCATCCATTCTTATCTCGGTTATTCTAGAAAATAAACTCTTAGCGTCAGTCCCTTGTTTCCAGAAGATGCGTTTGCTCTTTACGAATGATTTATATTTCTTAACTATAACATGTCGATCTTCGCGGTCTTTCTTTCTTTTTCCTTTTTGTTTCATTTTTATATATTCACAAAATTATACACCTATGGTCCTCTATGAAGAAATTTTTCTTTGTATATCTACACTCTTATTCATGACAAACGTTTTCTGTATACGCATTAGAACTCTCTCTCTTTACGTCCCACAGTCAAACCCTATTTATATTCAAAGATCTTTTTTGTTTTTCTCCAACGCACACCTATGGTTCATACAAAAGTTTCTTTATATACACTCGTTGTTCAAACACACAAGAATTTCTTTACACATATTTTAAAAAAAAAAACCCTTCTTTGCACATTTTCCTTTTTCTTTATATACGCAGACATTTTATTCACAACACTTCTTTCTTTTTTATCATGATTTTGGTTCATTTTAATTTTAGGACGACATTCCTAAATGAAAAATTCTACGCGATTCCGGAATTTCAACAGACACTATTGACAACAACGAAACAAGTACTAACGTAACGACTCAAACGATATTCATGCACAAAACAAATGGCAATCGCAACAACAAAAACAAACGTTAGTCCCTCAAGTCATAGAAATAAAATAACATGTAAATGATAAAGGATGAAACATGAATCTGGGGATCCCACAGTCATGTGGCTCCGCATGCCACTGGACTCTTGGGTCACGGTAACAAAAAGTGGGGTGGTCGACAAAAGCAGGGTTTTTGCTCCTACATATCCTCAATTTGTGATGAGGAACTCAGACCTACGTAGTTTTTGCTTACTGTGAGACTAAAAATAGTCTCGGTGTTTTCTTCACTAAAATGCGAACCTGCTTTAGTTAAAGAGACAAAACTTCCAACTGATCAGAGCAACATATGCTTTTTGGATGAAAAACAATGTGTCTATCGGGAAAGGAGAGTATGCTGATGAAATTTTCTCATATCCATAAATGAGATTTTGGATGTTAGCATTTCGTTTCTAAACGACCATTTAGAGGAAACACTAGGTCCAACAAAGATAGGAGAAAATCACTCAAAGTGTATCAATCTCACACAGGTAAATGATTTATCCTAATTCCAAACCATAGATATGTCATGACTTGATTTTTCAAATCATTTCCTATCAAATCAAAGATTATATGTGTGATCATGGATCAATAGGACTTATTTTGGGAATGGTTTTTAGGTGGGGTATTTGGCTTTGAGTGTTTTTGCCTTTTCCTCTTCTGTTTTTGTTTAGTGCGTGGCGAGAAAGTCGCTAGCGCACAGGATTTTGTCAGCAATCAAAGGGAGAGGACCACTTTAGGTCGTGGTTTCCTTTTTCTTGTTTACTTGGTGACAATTCTGTATTGTTCAGATATTGTTTGGTCCAAAGACCTTTCTGGATGTTTCTTTTGTTTTCTTTCGATCCTTGATCGAGAATTTTTTTCTTTCATTTTTGCTTTCTCCCACTCTTTGATTGGGAATTTTTCTTTTTTTTTCTTTTTTTTTTTGTTTTCCGAGGGCAAGGATTGACATTCTCACCCTGGGTCAAGGTTTATGATAAGTTGGGATTTTGGCTCAAGGCTTTGTAGAATGGCTGGTCATGATACATGTCAGGGTTTGGCCAGCGGTTCAGGGATAAAGGGGATGTCCTACATTATTTCCATGATACACATGCAACTATGATGATTAGGAATTTTTATGCAAAACTGGTCATGCATGCACCCATGTGGACACTCAAGCATCAAGTTTTTATGGTCATGTGACACTAGGGCTCAGGATTCATTTTCCCTATTTTAAGTCAACCCAGTGTTTCCAAAATATGTTCTTTTATCAAATCATGCATTTATCCGAGTCCATTTTGGGCGTTCGGAAAATTTTCACAGCATTCACTCTTCAGGTGTATACACATTTTTTTTCAGAAACTGGTTAAGATCAGTAAAATCTTTCAAAGAAAAGTTGGAAATTATCTTTTTTCACAAGCATGTTGTTTTTTAGCTAGACAACTTTTATTTTTTATATCTTTTATATATATATATATATATATAGTTGTGAGGTATGACTACCTTCCGAGCTTGTGCTTGTTTTATTTAAATTCCTAGGATCATGAGCAACTAGGTGTGTCCTGCTATGACTTCAGAAACAAAGGTGATCAGATAACAAGCAGAGATTTAAAAGGTACTAGGTTGCCTCCTAGTAGCGCTTCTTTAACGTCCTGAGCTGGACGCATGATGGCTTGTCGGTCACGGACCTAGTACTTTGCTTACCTTTGGCTTTGTACTTGGTCGCCTATTGGTCGGACATGGGTCGTAAGCAACGTTCTAACCTTTTTGTGGATGAGTTGAGATGAACTCTAGAGGTGATGGCGGTGCATCTGTTGCCCGCTGCCGGCCATCCCCAGGCTGCTGTGGTGTTTCGCCCTGCGCCTGCCTGGGGACGCAGTACTTCTTGATGAAAGCTCGATTAGTAGGGGGCCTGATGATCTTTCTGGGGGCGACAGGCACTCTGTAGAACTGACAGAGGCTCGTAATTAGAGCTTGGAAACTTCAAGACCCTGTTGGACTTCGTCGGGTCCACTGGGTGTCTTGCAGGCGCGATCCCTGCAAATAATAGATGAAATCAGAAATCAGTTGAGCGATGTGCATACTTACCTATGCCATGATGACGTGACCTTGCCGGGGGAACGGGCACCCTATAGGACTACAGAGGCCCATAACCAGAGCTGGAAACCCCAAGGCCCTGTTGGACTTCTCCGGGTCCACTGGGTGTCTTTGTGGGTGCGATTCCTGCAAACAATAGATGACATTAGAAATTAATTGAGCCATGTGCATACTTACCTATGTCATGACGGCACAGACCAACTGATACATCTGCAGGGGGAGATTGGCATTGTGGTCGCTGGGCAGAGTGTTGCTAAATAGCAACGTCATCCATATCCATCTAAGAGTGGTCATGTTGGTGCGCATGATCTGCACTTGTCTTTTTGCAGTGGCACGGGTGAAATCTTGCCCCGGTATGCATAGTAGATGCATGATAGCCTCCCTCTCTGGATGTGCTCGCACAGTTGGTCGCCCTCCAATATTAGGGGGTGGCCCAGGAACTGATAAAATGAAACTACGAGCCCCTTAACCGGGGAGCGCAAGTCCCGATTAAGCATCTAAAGGCAAAGGACCTTATATTCTCCTAAGGTGTGGATATGGAGCACACTGAAAATGAGGATGTGTAGCCCTCTAAAGGTGATATGAACCCTCATGGCACAAGGGCTGACTTAGGATCGTCTAGGATTAAACCTTGATGGAAAATGCGGAAATTGATTAAGGAAAGGATGGAAAATAAGGTGGTTAATTTCGTGGGTCTTAATAAGGTGGTTTTTGGCATAAAATGGATGAATGGGATGGTAAAACGTAGGTTAAGTGGTGGCTGGACAGAAATATAGAAATGGCAATAACGGAAGCTACAGGGCTCCAAATGAGGTGATTCCAAAACGAGGTGGAAGCTCTCGTTTTGAAATTCAATTTAGGCTCAAGAATCACTTAATTTGAGTGCGTAAAATGGGAGTTATGGCCACGAGAGAATTCTGGGTAGAGGTGGTGGATTTTCTGGAATTGTGGTTTGAAAAAACAAGGGTGAAGATGAAAGGAAGGAAAGAATCACTCTTTCCAGCGAGGGCAACACACAAAGGTTGTGAAAGTCCTTTGATACAGCCAAGGTGTTCTTGAATCACTCAAGAATTTAGGAGAATCACTCTCACTAAGATAAAAGAGATAAACTCTAATTTTCTGAATAAAACTCAACTTGTGTTTATTGATAAAATGGTTCAGCTTATATAGAAGCTTTACAGCAGATTTTAGTAATGACCCACTAACCTAGAATTAAAATAACTTAATGCCATTAACCTAGGGAATTAAAAAAAACTTAATGGCTGAGTGTAACTGAAATTGTGGCAACCAAAAGTCACCCCCAACAGCCAACAAGTCAGCCACCATTTGGTCTCCCAAAAGGCTGATGCCTAGGTTGCCAATTGGGCCCTTATTACAACTTGAACTAAACCTAACTAAAGCCCTTTTAATTGATTAACCCAAAACATATTTTTGGTCAGCTAACTTTACAAGGATTGGGCCATTATTTAGACAAACTAAACACTCTAAAAATTGAGACAAAGTGGTGTCATTTAGTCCTCCTCCATTTGGGCCATGATACAACTCACAACCTTGGACTTTTCTCCTTGAAACTTGGGCTTGTATTCAAATAGTATGGACAACACATGTTGAAGAGCTTCCTTGGCTTTCCTTGCTCTAGCCCTTGTCATAGGTCCTCCAAGTCCTTCAAGTGGATCCTTGCCCTTGCTCTTGGTCATGTCCTCATCATTCTCTCCCTCTTGAGAAGGATTTGTCCTCAAATCGGATTCTCCATCTGCATCAAAAAGAGGTAAATCAGAGACATTGAAGGTGGAACTAACATTATACTCACCGGGCAGCTCAACTTTGTAAGCATTGTCATTGATTCTTTCAAGCACTTGAAATGGTCCATCTCCCCTTGGTTGAAGCTTTGATTTCCTCTGTTCCGGAAACCTTTCTTTTCTCATGTGCACCCAAACCCAATCTCCGGGTTCGAAGACAACCTTCTTTCTTCCTTTGTTGGCTTGTTTAGCATAGCTTTTATTTTTCCTCTCAATTTGATCTTTGACTCTCCCATGAAGCTTCTTCACATAGTCCGCCTTTGCTTGACCTTCTTTATGCTTAAAAACAGAAACATTAGGCATAGGCAAAAGATCAAGAGGAGTTAGTGGGTTAAAACCATAAACAACTTCAAAATCATCAAAAGTGTTAGTGGTCAAAATCTGATTTTTGCAAAACAAGATATATAGTGACTGTTTAGCATGAAACAACCTCTTGACCTCACTTTTTGTGGCTAAATAGCTCTCCCTCACTTCAAGTGTTTCACTATTCTTTTGTTCACTCTTTTTCCTCTCAAGTGTTTCCCTCTTTTTCTCACTCTCAAGTGTTTTGCTCACTTTTTCTTTTTCTTTTTTCTCTTGAAGAAGTTTTTCTCTCATTTTCTTTTGATCCTCACACACTTCTTGTGGACTCAATGGCTTGAGCACAATCATTTTGTCTTGGTGCATGAAAGAGATCTTGTTGGTGTAACCGTCATGATTGGCTCTTTTATCAAATTGCCATGGTCTCCCCAAAAGTAAGTGACTGGCCTCCATAGGAACAACACCACAAAGTACCTTATCATTGTATTTCCCAATGGAAACGTCCACTTCCACTTGCTGCCTCACTTGCACCTCCCCATCCTTACTAAGCCATTGAAGTTTGTATGGCCTAGGATGTGGTTTAGTAGCTAAATTTAGCTTTGACACTAATCTAGCACTAGCCACATTGGTGCAACTACCTCCATCAATGATCACCATGCACACCTTGCCATTGATTAAACATCTACTGTGAAAGATGCTTTCTCTTTGGCTCTCCTCCTCATGCTTCAATTGACCACCAAGTAACTGCCTAATCATCAACAAATCTCCCTCCGGAGTCTCCTCTTCCTCTACGTACTCACTCTCCTCTTCTTCTTCAACATCGGATTCACTTATATATTCTCCATCTCTAAGAACCATGGACCTTTTGTTAGGGCACTCATAAGCATAGTGTCCTAGGCCTTGGCACTTGAAACACTTCACATCTCTACTCCTTTTAGAGGGTTCCTCTTGGGACTTTGAGCGAGTTTTTGATGGGATAGGTGTGGAACTACTAGAAGTAGCAGCCCCATCTTTCTTACCTTTGTCTTTCCAACTAGAAGAACCAAAGTTGGTAAAACTCCTCTTAGCCACTCCCTTCCTTTTTAATTGTTGCTCCACTTGGATTGCTTTGTGAAGCAAATCATCCATTTCAACAAACTCCTGCAGCTCAACAATATCACGGATATCATTAGTCAAACCATTAAGAAATCGAGCCATAGTTACCTCCTCATCTTCTTCAATATTTGCTTGAATCATGAGCACATCCATTTCCTTGAAATACTCCTCAACCCCCTTGTTGCCTTGGGTTAGTTTTTGGAGCTTGAATTTCAAGTCCCTTGAGTAACTAGCCGGCACATACCGCTTCCTCATGATCTTTTTAATCTTCGTCCATGTATCAACCATTGGATCTTCATTTCTTGCTCTCTCTTTTTGTAGCTTGTTCCACCACACAAGAGCATAGTCGAAAAACTCCGTGGCGGCAAGCTTCACCTTCTGGTCCTCCTCATAGTTGTTGCATGAGAAAACATGCTCTATTTTCATCTCCCACTCCACGTAGGCCTCCGGATCATTCTTTCCTTTAAATGGAGGAATGTTGAGTTTAATACCATCAATTCGGTTTTGTCTAGGAACACCATCATTCCCTCTTCTCCTCCTTTCTTCTTCATTATGATCTCTATTCTCCATTTGATCCAACCTCTCATGGAGCGCATCATCTCGTTGTTTCATTAACCTCTCCAAATGTTGCATCAAAGCTTGCATTTGGAATTGCGAAAGCCCCACTCCATCATTAGGATTAGTACCTGACATCTCAAACAAACAAATCAAACGTAACAAGACAATTATAGTTGTTGTTTGAATACCTCACCCACTCAAGTGTATCACACAATTATGGCTTTTCTCTAATGAAACACTCTTGCCTTTTACCACTCTAATTCCCCTTGAGTTCTTAGGTAATTCAAGAGATTATGGCCACAACAAAGAACAATTCACCAATATGTGTAAGGTAAGGCTAGAGAGACAAGGAAAAGGTTAACCAAGAAAAAGGCTAACAATGTTTTTAGGCACAAATGAAGGAAATAAAATTCAGAATTTAGGAATTCAAGTAACAATCCTTCATGCAACCAATATATTACCTTAAAGAGATTTTTTTTTTAAGTTCTTCAAGCATGAACCATTCAGCCCAATTTTTTTTTTTTTTTAATTTTGCTTATATGAAATTCTGCTTCTTTTTTTTTTTATATAACAAAGAGATCAAAAGGCTTAACTTTTGCAATGGTTCAGCCTAAAAAAAATATATGAATAAGAAGGTAATATAAATGGCAAAGAGAATAAAGAAGGATGTTACCCAATATTTCCAGCAAAGGAAGTGTTGATCCTAGAACCGGAGCTCTGATTACCAAATGATATGAACCCTCATGGCATAAGGGCTGACTTAGGATCGTCTAGGATTAAACCTTGATGGAAAATGCGGAAATTGATTAAGGAAAGGATGGAAAATAAGGTGGTTAATTTCGTGGGTCTTAATAAGGTGGTTTTTGGCATAAAATGGATGAATGGGATGGTAAAACGTAGGTTAAGTGGTGGCTGGACAGAAATATAGAAATGGTAATAACGGAAGCTACAGGGCTCCAAATGAGGTGATTCCAAAACGAGGTGGAAGCTCTCGTTTTGAAATTCAATTTAGGCTCAAGAATCACTTAATTTGAGTGCGTAAAATGGGAGTTATGGCCACGAGATAATTCTGGGCAGAGGTGGTGGATTTTCTGGAATTGTGGTTTGAAAAAACAAGGGTGAAGATGAAAGGAAGGAAAGAATCACTCTTTCCAGCGAGGGCAACACACAAAGGTTGTGAAAGTCCTTTGATACAGCCAAGGTGTTCTTGAATCACTCAAGAATTTAGGAGAATCACTCTCACTAAGATAAAAGAGATAAACTCTAATTTTCTGAATAAAACTCAACTTGTGTTTATTGATAAAATGGTTCAGCTTATATAGAAGCTTTACAGCAGATTTTAGTAATGACCCACTAACCTAGAATTAAAATAACTTAATGCCATTAACCTAGGGAATTAAAAAAAACTTAATGGCTGAGTGTAACTGAAATTGTGGCAACCAAAAGTCACCCCCAACAGCCAACAAGTCAGCCACCATTTGGTCTCCCAAAAGGCTGATGCCTAGGTTGCCAATTGGGCCCTTATTACAACTTGAACTAAACCTAACTAAAGCCCTTTTAATTGATTAACCCAAAACATATTTTTGGTCAGCCAACTTTACAAGGATTGGGCCATTATTTAGACAAACTAAACACTCTAAAAATTGAGACAAAGTGGTGTCATTTAGTCCTCCTCCATTTTGGCCATGATACAACTCACAACCTTGGACTTTTCTCCTTGAAACTTGGGCTTGTATTCAAATAGTATGGACAGCACATGTTGAAGAGCTTCCTTGGCTTTCCTTGCTCTAGCCCTTGTCATAGGTCCTCCAAGTCCTTCAAGTGGATCCTTGCCCTTGCTCTTGGTCATGTCCTCATCAAAAGGCGAGGGCGTGCAGCCCTCTGCAGGCGAGGATGTGCAGTCCTCTGATGGCGAGGACATATAGTCCTCTAAAGGTGATAGGTACTAGTACCCAAGGGTCCACCTTTATGAGAAAGCAAGAGATCGACTCATCGAGAGGGCCGGTCATCCAACAAGATTGGACACGAGATGTAGGAAATCTATGCAGTTAACATGATTTTTAGGGATGCAGACGCATGCAACCTTTGTCGTGAAATTTGGTAATTTTGACCTCATATGAAACAATGCAATGCAATGGAAAGTTGTACAATGTTCATGACATTCTTTCCCTATTTTTTGATTTTGATTTAATTTTTTGGGAAAACACAGATTGACTGTCCTTTTGAAAAAGGTGATAATTCACGCAACCTTATCCTATCTTTTGCAAATCTCTTCGGGAACTCCCTCAGAGTGTATATTCTGTTTGATTTAGTCACTTGACCATTTTGGAGTGACGACAATGGAGCTGTTTGACGTTTAATCCATCTATTGAAATTGCAGGGCTTGTATCCCACCCTTTTTTTCTTGTTTAAAAACATCGACGGGTGAGAACTTTTGATCTGCCCCTATGTTCACTTGAGGCTCATACACGATGCCCCTCATTGCCCCAGTGTAAGGCTTTGAGGTACCAATTGTTATCTTTCGTCATGACCTTGTAGCTGGGAACCTATTGGGTGAAAACTTTTAATCTGCCCCTAGGTTCATTTGAGGTTTATGCATGGTGCCTTTCATTGCCCCAGTGTAGGGCTTAGAGGTACCAATTGTTGTCTTGTTTTCACAACCTCGTAGTGAGGAAGAATGAAAGAAGCAGTTGATTCTTGTAAAAAGAATTTTCCAAGGACGAGAAATAGTTGAAGGATTTTTCAGTTGATGGATTAAGTCAAATGACTCCTATGTAGAAGCAAGATGTTTTGATGATGCTAAAGGATCAAGTGCTTCTAAGTTTTATTCAAGACAAGAATCCAAGAATCCAAGAAGATCAAGATATATGATCAAGTTGATCTCTAGAATCTTAGGAAGAAGTTTCCAAATTGAAAAAACAAAAGGTTTGACCAAAGAATTCTATCATTTCAAATTGAGATTTGCTCTCTGGTAATCGATTACCAGCAGCTGAAAATGTTTATAACAATCACTAGAAATTTGAATTCAAAATTTATAACGTGTAATTGATTACACATGGATGGAAATTGATTACCAGCAGTTTATTGAACATTTTAATTCAAATTTTTAAAACCTGTAATCGATTACACAAGTCTTGTAATCGATTACCAGAGGGGATTTTTAGAATATAATTCCCAAGAGTCACATCTATTCAAATGGTTTATGAACGGCCATCAAAGGTGACTTGGAAACACGAATTTAAAGGGAGTTTTCATTGCCCAAGCAGTTTTATCCTCTCAAAAGATTAAGAGTTTTTCTGAACTGAACTGTCTTATCCTCTCAAAAAGATTCCTTGGTCAACCACTTGCATATTCAATAAGGAATTTTGATTGATCTTCATTGTACAATCTATCTTTTTTAAGAGAGATTTCTTCTTCTCTTCTTCTTATTTCTAAAAAGGGATTAAGAGACCATGGGTCTCTTGTTGTAGAGGATTCCTGAACACAAGGGAAGGGTTGTCCCTGTGTGGTTCAGACTTTGTAAAAAGAGTTTTACAAAGAGAATGGAAAATCTCAAGTGGGTTGCTTGAGGACTGGACGTAGGCACGGGAAGTGGCCGAACCAGTATAAATTAAGTTTGCATTCCTCTCTTCCCTTAAACTTCTTTTATTTATTGCTATTTATCTTTTGCTTTAAAGAAGTTTATTTTGAATTGTCTTTTGAGTAATTCATGTTAAGGGTGCATTGTTAATCCGAAAAGAGAGAGTGAAAGTTTAATTGGGGAATAGTCTTTGTATCTTAATTGAACCCCCCTTTTTCTTAAGGTAGCTGAGGCCATTTGTCCAACATCCTATTCTTGATAACTCACTTCTCTCTATAAAGACAAACTTTCCGGAATGATAAAATGAGGTCACATGAACGTCTTGAAAACACAGTCAATCAAATGCTTTTTTTTTCTTTTTGAACTCTTTTTTTTTAAACTTATTTGTTTTGAACTTTACTCGTTGTGTTACGGCACCCCCACCAACGTGCAAGACGAGTAATCTCTGATTGAACGGTCTTGGAAGTCCAAACTCAGGAGCACAGGTCGCTTGAGCAAACAGACCAATGGCTTGCACCCACATTCTGGTGAAAGTTGAATAAGCAAAGATGCGTTTGTGAGAGGATGAGGGACAAAGATATCAACTTTATCCATTTCATTTAACATTGTAACTGTGGTTTACAATAATGGTACAAACTTGAAAATCCTGATGAGTCATTTAGAGACATCTAACAACAGCTTTCAAAATTGCCCCATGTTTGGCATCTCTTGTCAATGTCAGGATTTACACACGATTCTCCTCAAATTTCAGCCAGCATCAATTAGACCTTGCACCTTACGCTTCAGAGCCCTACAATGCTCAATGGAACGCCCTGGGGCTTCTCCGTAACAAGCACACGTTGCGTTCGAGTCGTATTCTCGGAGAAATGGAGGTTGATGAACCTTGGCTAGGGTTATGGCTACCATTGAATTATCAAGTAGATATGGGAGCAAGTCAGCATAGGACACTGGAATTGGGGTGAATTCTACAGGCTTTCTCGCTGCAAAATTCATTTCTTGGTTGGTGTTCTTGGTTTGTGCTAAAGGTGGTGTTTGTCATTGGAAGTGCGGTAGATAGACTTTGTGGTTGATTTAGAGATTGCCTTTGTGGATAACTGGGTGGTGGGTAAGGAGAAGATTTGTTATTGGCTGAGTAATGACATTGTTGGGTTGGTAGGAAACTTGGCTGTATAGGAATGGCAGTCACAGCATGGGCTTCTCCCTCATTCTCACCCTCTTCATTTGCCCTAGTTTTTTTTTTGGCATTTATCAAAGCATGATGATCAGATTTGCCTCTTTTTAGACTCACTTTTATCCTTTCGTCGGTGAAGACCATATCATCAAAGCTTAAATGTCTGTAGCCCACCATCTTTTCATAGTAGAATACTGGTAATGTGTCTACTATCATTGTCATCATTTTTTTCTCCGTCATTGAGGTGCCACTTGAGCTGCCAGGTCTCTCCACCTTTGGGCGTATTCTTTTGAAAGATTCGTGCCCCCTTTTTGCACATGTTTTATAGTTGCATCCTATCCGAAGCCATAATACTGACACTGCCTAACGAAGGCAACCATTAGGTCCTTCCAAGAATGGACTCGGGAAGGTTCCAAGTTAGTGTACCAAGTAACAGCTACCCCAGTAAGACTTTCTTGGAAGGAATGTATCAGCAATTCCTCATCTTTTGCATATGCCCCCATCTTCCAATAATACATCTTTAGATGGTTCTCGGGGCAAGTAGTCCCCTTGTACTTGTCAAAGTCCAACACCTTGAACTTGGGAGGGGTGATGATATTGGGTACTAGGAACAACTCTTCTAGGTTAGCAAAGGCATAATCTTCACCTCCTTCAATGACCCTGAGCCTTTCCTCTAGATGATCCAACTTTCCCATTTCTGTCATAGCATGAGGGTTTTCACTTGTTGTGGAATGCAAGAGGCGTAGTTGGGGATGATACTGAGGGCCCTCCAAAGGGTTTTGTAGGGGTACACCAACAACTGCTTGCCCTTCAGTGGCATATCCGAGGCAAGGCCCGAAGTCGGCTTAATTGTGGTGGGGAATTTCATGTGTCTCCCCCATGGGTTGAGAGACATGTATATGATGAGGTTGTCGGCTCTTAATGAGCATTTATTGACATCCTCATTGGGAGTGTACGCCACATTGGGTGGTGTATAGTTGGGAGGCAAGCCATGTGGCGGGAAGGCATGCTCGTTTTGAATTTGCACATCATGGGGTCGTCCATACTTCCTAAATCTTTGCCTACCATGTCTGAGGTTGGATGATTCATTGGTTGAGATCAGATGGGGGCATCGGGTTCACCTTAACAACAGTTCTGGTAGCGACAACTACAGCCGCACTGGCTTCCATTATCTTCTTCATGATCATCTTGGCCTCCATCATCGTGGCCATTTGCTCTTTCATGGCCTCCATGTCGGCCTTCATCTTCTCTGGTACCTCCTCTACTTCACCCATTACTCTAGCTCTAGCACAGGTTTGGTGAGGGCACCGTAAAGCATGTTTTTTTTTTCTTTTTTCTAACAATGATTAGGTTCTCTTTTTTTTCAAGGAAAGAATGCAATAAGCAATGCAACCAATGAAAAGCATGGATGTATGCGAATGATGCACAGTTGAAGTATTATGAATTTTTACACTGGATATGGGGTTGAATCAATTTAGATTTTCAACATGGTCCATGACATCTTCGTCAAGGTGAAACTGGAAGTAAGAGGGACATCGATAGCCCTAAATGTGTTTGGCAGTAGACGAAGCAGCGATGTAACACGATCCATCTTTTGCCCCAATTTTTTGCTAGATGGTTACTTCCATACTTCAACTTAACTCGATGAACCTTTTTGCAAAAGCATGAGCTTGGTTCAACCCCATAACCCAGGGAATGGCAATTTTGATCGCCAATACTTCATCAACATTTCATAGGGATGAAAGACTCGGGAATACGCATGCTATGCATGGAAAATGTAATTATGAGATTGAGATGCCCGAAGAAACATCCTTTCTTAGTTAACCATGCATTAGGTACCATGTTTAATCATTTTGTTTTTTAAGTGAAATGGGTTTATGATCCCAAAACGGTTGGCTCATGGTACCGAATATATGCAACTAAGAATGCAGCGTGAATTTTCGCGCTTTCTTTTTTGTTTTTGTCCGTTGAGGAAAATGCAAGGGCCACGCATGAGCAAACATGAAAACAATTGGTATGCAATTTGTAGATCAAAAATTTTGTTGAACGCATATGCATGATGATGCAATGACCCATGCAAAATGTGAGGTTGGAATGTGATAACGGACAAATATAGGAACGATATGTTCATTATGATGCTGAAGAGATGTTTATGCAATGCATGATATGAATGCATTTACGGACACGAGAGCCCCGAAAAAATTATCTCTTCTTACTTGCACACTTGGGGGTGCAGTGCCCCATGTGTGTAGTTAAGAAGGTGATATGGATCTTCCGGCTTCCCATGACAAAAGACGAGACCAACATACAACGTGTGCATGACGACATGATGTAGACACGCAAAAGCATAACATGGGGATGCATAGAGTACGACAATATCCACAAATAATTACAAACAACAAAGGCGTACATGACATTTAGGTTATATGCATGACAATGTTTAAAAGGAACGCAGCGTGTTTGCTTCGTGCCCCTATTTTAGGGACCTATAGGATAATATCTAGGGGTCTCTAATAACTACTCCCAACGATTCATAACTCACACGGCTGTTTTCTAGAGGTATCATCACTCAAGATAATAATATTGTGGCGGTATGGAATACCAGCGACAACACATTATAAAGAGAGAAAGCTCTAGACGAGGTTTCACTATTATCAAGCAAGTCGGAGACCTAGCATGATGATAGATTCACCTTCACTCCTTAAATTCCCATGAACCCGGGTATAGGGGCCCCCCCTTTTTTTTTACTCAAACCCGTGGGTGCTTAGTGTAAAAATGTGAAAAAAGATAGCAGTTATTTACACTTTACACAGTTCAATAAATGCACACACAAGGTTTCACAATTCCACAATTCCTTAGAATAGGCCTAACTCACAAAAAGGTCCCCAGTGGAGTCGCCAACTATCGCAACATGCCCTTTTGCAGGCGAGCGAGGCGAGGCTCACAGGTGCGCTTTCCAAAGGAGGAAAGATGCGCGGAGTCGCCACCAACGTTTATTTGTGTAAAACGTCGGAAAAAATCGAAGGAAACCGGTCAAAACGAAAATTCTAAGTTCGGGAGTTGTATTTACGTTTGAGGAAGGTATTAGCACCTCTGACATTTGTCTCAAAGGACAACAACCTCATTTTTTAGAATTGTGGAAATTGTGTTACCTTTACTTTTATTTCTTTTTATTTTTTGAGGTCGACAAAAGCGGGGCTTTTGCTCCTACGTACCCTCCATCGAAGAGGAAATCAGACCTACGTAGTTCTTTCTTAGGAGTGAATCAAGTGATTCTTTTTACTTGAAAGGCGATCATTTTAAGGCGTTGGACCTTAAAAATGATCCATTTACTTGATAAGGAAAACTGAAATGATAAACTTTCAAACCCTATTTAGTGACCTTTTTTGTGGACGAGCTTGACTAGGCGAGTTGATTTTAGCCTTAGTTTCACTTTAGTTATTAGTAAATTCAATTAAGAATGAGAAATCCCAAAGAGAAAACGTCCGATTGATTTTTCGCTTTATTTTACTAAACGGTATTTTTTGATTATTATATTATTATTTTACCTCCTTTTTTTATTTCCAATGTGGCTACGGCACGACTGAACGGTCAAAATTCATTTTAACAGAAATTAACGGATATTACAAATCAAATGATCGGTGGAAATTTATTTTATTTTTTGATTTAGGCGAGAAATGACTTCAATAAATGACTGAAGCACGTCAAAAGGGGGTACGAAAAGTAAATGAAAACGAGAATAAAAATACATGAAACAAAATGGGGACCACCACGGGTACATAGAATGAATTAAAAAGCTCGGTTTGAGGTACTTACGGGATTGATTCGGACATCCGAGTAAAAAGTTATTGTCGTTTGAATTTACTCAGAGCTTCCGTTTTCAATTACAAGCGTCTTGATATATTACTGGATTTCTTCAGACATCCGAGTAAAAAGTTATTGTCGATTGATTTTGCTCAGAGCTTCTGTTATGAATTTCAAGAGTCTCGATATACTACGGGACACAATCGGACATACGATTAAAAAGTAAATGTCGTTTGAATTTGCTCAGAGCTTCTGTTTTCAATTTCGTGAGTCTCGATATATTACGGGACTCAATCGGACATCCGAGTTAAAAGTTATTGTCGTTTGATTTTGCTCAGAGCTTCTGATCTGAATTTCAAGCGTCTCGATATACTACAGGACACAATCAGACATCCGTCTAAAAAGTTATTGTCGTTTGAATTTTCTCAGAGCTTCTGTTTTCAATTTCGAGTGTCTCAATATATTACAGGACTCCATCGGACATCCGAGTTAAAAGTTATTGTCGTTTGAATTTGTTACGAGCATCCATTTTCAATTACGAGCATCTCGATATACTACGGGACGCAATCAGACATTCGAGTAAAAAGTTATTGTCGTTTGAATTTGCAAAAAGATTTTGTTATCAATTACAAGTGTCTCGACATATTACGGGACGCAATCGGACATCCGAGTAAAAAGTTATTGTCGTTTGAATTTGCTAAAAGATTCTGTTATCAGTTACAAGCGTCTCGATATATTACGGGACACAATCAGACATCCGAGTAAAAGGTTATTGTCGTTTGAATTTGCGGAGAGCTTTTGTTTTCAATTTTGAGCATCCCGATATATTATGAGACTCAATCGGACATCCGAGTAAAAATTTATTGTCATTAGAAATTTCTTAGAACTTCCGTTATCAATTATGAGCATCTTGATATATTACGGGATTCATTCGTACATCTGAGTGAAAAGTTGTTGTAGTTTGATTTTGCACAGAGCTTCTACTCTGAATTTCGAGCATCTCGATATATTACAGGACACAATTAGACATACGAGTTAAAAGTTATTGTCGTTTGAATTTGGTCAGAGCTTCTGTTTTTAATTTTGTGATTCTCAATATATTACGGGACTCAATCGGACATCCGAGTTAAAAGTTATTGTCGTTTGATTTTGCTCAGAGCTTCTGATCTAAATTTCAAGCGTCTCGATATACTACGGGACACAATCGGACATCCGAGTAAAAAGTTATTGTCGTTTGAATTTTCTCAGAGCTTCTGTTTTCAAATTCGAGATTCTCAATATATTACGGGACTCAATCGGACATCCGAGTTAAAAGTTATTGTCGTTTGATTTTTCTCAGAGCTTCTGTTCTGAATTTCAAGGGTCTCAATATACTACGGGATAGAATCGGACATCCGAGTTAAAAGTTATTGTCGTTTGAATTTTCTCAGAGCTTCTGTTATCAATTACGAGTGTCTCAATATATTACGAGACTAAATCAGACATCCGAGTAAAAAGTTATTGTCGATTGATTTTGCGCAGAGCTTCTATTCTGAATTTTGAGTGACTCAATATATTACCGGACTCCATCGGACATCCGAGTTAAAAGTTATTGTCGTTTGAATTTGCTAGGAGCATCGATTTTCCATTATGAGCGTCTCGATATACTACGGCATGCAATCGGACATCCGAGTAAAAAGTTATTGTCGTTAGAATATTCTCAGAGCTTCTGTTATCAATTGCGAGCGTCTCAATATATTACGCGACTCAATTGCATATCTAAGTAAAAAGTTATTGTCGTTTGATTTTGCTCAGAGCTTCTATTATGAATTTTGAGCGTCTCAATATATTATGGGACACAATCGGACATCCGAGTAAAGAGTTATTTTCGTTTGAATTTTCTTAAAGCTTCTGTTTTCAAATTCGAGATTCTCAATATATTACGGGACTCAATCGGACATCTGAGTTAAAAGTTATTGTCGTTTGATTTTGCTGAGAGCTTCTGTTATCAATTACGAGCGTCTCAATATATTACGAGACTTAATCGGACATCTGAGTAAAAATTTATTGTCGTTTGATTATGCTCAGAGCTTCTATTCTAAATTTCAAGCGTCTCAATATATTACGGGACACAATCGGACATCCGAGTAAAAGGTTATGGTCGTTTGAATTTGCAGAGAGCTTTTGTTTTAAATTTCGAGCGTCTCGATATATTACGAGACTCAATCGGACATCCGAGTAAAAATTTATTGTCGATAGAAATTTCTTAGAGCTTCCGTTATCAATTATGAGCATCTCGATATATTACAAGATTCATTCGTTGATCCGAGTGAAAAGTTATTGTCGTTTGATTTTGCTCAGGGCTTCTATTCTTAATTTCGAGCGTCTCGATATATTACAGGACACTATCGGACATCCGAGTAAAAAGTTATTATCGTTTGAATTTGCTGAGAGCTTTTGTTTTAAATTTCGAGGGTCTCGATATATTACGAGACTCAATCGGACATCCAAGTAAAACGTTATTGTCGTTAGAAATTTCTCATAGCTTCCATTATCAATTACGAGGATCTCGATATATTACGGTATTCATTCGGACATCCGAGTAAAAAGTTATTGTTGTGGCGTCCCCAAAATAATGATTAGTTTAATAGTAATGATTTAAATAAAAAAAACCATGTGAATTTTTTTTTTCTTCTTTTTATTTTTCATTTCTTTCTCTTTTTCACAATAATTAAGTTTAGAAGGAAAATTATCACTATAGAGTCCTGAACGGCCAGTTCACAACTCTATTCGGATTCATTTCTTTCTGCTCACTCATAACCTCTAAAATATGTTGCTCTTTCAAAAAGGAAAAGTATACCAGCCATCATTTTAGGTCGTCACGTGTAAAATAATAAAATAAAATACGATCAATGAACTCTCTTTCAAATAGAATTTGTTAACACGTTCTTTCCAAATAACAAGATTAGACATGAGTACATTCATCATTTAAAGCTGTCCAAAATATGGGAGTTTTGCAAAATACATAGTGACATCCAGAGCAAAGGTATCCACTATGGTGGCTTCAGCCACATGTATACAATTATCAAATTCCTATACAATAGGTCTACCCATACAAAAACAAAAGAGTAAACCTAATAGTCAGTACTAGATACACCCATCCCCAAAAGTATATAAATCTAGTCTAATGAGCTGTCTACTATGATGAAGAGCCTCCACTAGTTGCCATCTCTCCAGGGCCGCTATCTTCCGTAGAGTCTGCCTCAGATGCCGACATGACGTCCTCGGGAGAGTCCACCTCAGGGAGTGGGTCCTCATCACCCTCTAGAAAGTCAAGAGCATCCATAGTGGGCTCAGGAGGTAGCTCCTCTGGGTCTTCCTCAGGGTCTTCCTCAGATGACGTCACCTCGATCACTTGGACTGGCTCCACTAGACGATATGGTGTAGGTGATGCAAGCTCCATTGGAGCTTGTAGGCCTAGGATCTTCTTCATCAATGGATTCCTTTGCTTCTTGGAAGATGAATGGCAGCGGAATGGAGAAAGGGAGAGAGAGAGGAGACGCCACTTCAAGGAGAAGATGAGTCTAGAAGAAGCTCACCACCATAGGAGGCCATGGATAAGAGCTTGGAGGAAGAAGGAGATGAATGAAGGGAGAGGGAGAAAAGAGCACGAAATTTTGTGCTCTAAATGAGCTTTGAAATCTGAAGTTTAATATTCAAATGATCAAAGTTCAAAAAAATGCACACACATGACCTCTATTTATAGCCTAAGTGTCACACAAAATTGGAGGGAAATTCAAATTTCACTTGAATTTGAAATTGAATTTGTGGAGCCAAACTTTGGAGCCAAAATTTCACTAATTATGATTAGTGAATTTTAGTTATGGTTCAGCCCACTAATCCAAGATCAATTCCAAGATTCTCCACTAAGTGTGCTTAGGTGTCATGAGGCATGAAAAGCATGAAGGACATGCACAAAGTGTGACTATATGATGTGGCAATGGGGTGTGGTAATCAAATGCTCACCTCCCCCTCTAAAATTTAATTGGATTGGGCTTCTACCAATTCAATTAAATTTATTTCCAACCACACACATCAAATATCCACTTAGTGCATGTGAAATTACAAAACTACCCCTAATACAAAAACTAGTCTAGGTGCCCTAAAATACAAGGGCTGAAAAATCCTATATTTCTAGGGTACCCTACCTACATTATGGAGCCCTAAATACAAGGCCCAAAAATAATGAAACCTTAATCTAATATTTACAAAGATAAGTGGGCTCGTACTTAGCCCATGGGCCCGAAATCTACCCTAAGGCTCATAAGAACCTTAGGGCCTTCTCTTGCCTCTCTGGCCCAATCTACTTGGAGTTTTCTATCCAATGCCCTTGCGGGGTAGGATTGCATCATTCCCTCCCCCTTGAAATGGATTTGACCTCAAATCCCGAGGTTCTTGAAACGCTGGGCTTTTTTCCTCAACACCTGTAAAAAGAACAAAAACATATGTATTAGTGGTGTTTAGTATGTTGAAGTAAGGTAAGGTTTGAAAACTCATTTCCTGGGCATCTTCCCATGAAGGAACATGGTTCCTCACCAACTCCATGAGTGGTGCTACAAGTATAGAAAAATATGGGGCAAACCTTTTGTAAAAGTTTGTTAAGTCTTGGAAGCCCCAAATTTTTCTTACACTTGGTGGAGCGGGCCACTCAGGAATGACCTTTATTCTCTTAGGGTTCATGGGAACCCCTTGATCACAATTTAAAAAATAAAGAAAATTAAAGCAATAGAACATACCTTTTTCTGTATTTTCATGTTGATTATTCCTACCAAAAAGTATGACAACCCTAAGGTGTCCCATATGAGTGCCTAAGTTTGTATTGAAACTAAAAATAAGAACAAACCTACCTAATGAGTCCCTATGTACACAAATCATGAAGATGTTGGGTGCACGAGTGATTTTACAAAAGAGTGTTGCACCACCCAAAACATTCATCACACCACCTATTTTAGGGATTTGGTGCCTAATAATACCTATTTTGGGCACCAACAAAGCACAAGGATTTAATCTCTTGCGAACCAAACCCTCATCCAACAACTCCTTTACTTGAGGAATAAACTCAAGCCTAAGAGGTGTGGCAATGCGAACAAGTGTCTTTTTACAAAGGAGAAAATGTGGAGGTTGTTTAAGAGGGGAAATTTCTTTAATATTTGTCTTTATTTCAAAATGTCTTTCCTTCTTAGCTAACCTCTTGGAGGAGACACTTACCTCCTTACACTCCTCCTTAACCATTAAAGGTTTTCCTTCTTCTTGGGGGTAGATTTCTTCACTAGATTCTTCCCCTTTTGCTTCTTCACTTTCACTAGAGGAAGGTGAAGTAGTAGCCTCATCTTGGCTACTATAAATGTCTTGACTCCTCATAATCATGGTTTTCTTGGTGGAGCATTGAGAAGTAATGTGTCCTCTTCCAAGACATTTAAAGCACTTTATGGAGCTAGTCTTTTCTTGCATACTAGCCTTAGGGGGTTGCTTTTCTATTGTCTTCCCCTTATCATCATTGGGCTTAGAAGGTGCTGCCCCTAAGATGCCTAGACCTTGGTCTTTCTTTGGATAAGAATGATAGCCATAAGATTTTAAAGTAGGCTTTCTTTTAAGTTTTTGCTCTACCCTTATTTCCCAATCTAAGTAAGCCTCTTCATTGTCCTTCCCATGGAAGTATGGGAGTTTAATGTTAACCTCTTGAGGCTTTCTTTCATTTTCTCTCCTATGGGAGTGAGGTCTAAGATGTGACCTATGCTTTCCTTCATAATAGTCACGAAGTTCTTCACTTAGGCTCTTGCAAGAGTTATGACTACTATAGGAGACATGTTTTTCTCTTTTCATTTCTTTCATTATTTTTCTTCTTTCTTCCTCTCTTATTTTCTTTCTTTCATCTTGACTTATTTCTTCCACTCTTTTTTTACCTTTTTATTTTCTCTCTTGTTTTTCTTTCCACAACTTAAGGGATCTCAACTCATCTAATATCTTATACAAGGGGTCCTTAGGAGTAGAACCCTCACCATTAACACTAGATGAAGAATGAAGACTCATGTTGGTTCCTAAGTTATGGTTCTTTCTTGTTGGGGGTTTGAAAAAAAGGTAAAAGAAACTATGGTTGAAACTAGCCAAAATAAACACTAAAAAAAGGTGTGAAAGATAAGGTAAAAACTAATTGGTAAAAGGAAAGTTATCTAGGCGGTTTGACAATGGAGGGTAAAGGAAATAAGCTATGAAAGTAAGCAAGAAATTAAAGTGCAAGAAATGCAAACTAGGCGGATCCTAAGAGTGTTTGGATGACCTCATTTAAGGTTCCCAACAAAACACTCACTATCCTAAGGGAAAATTGCCTAAAATTATTACACACAAATGGAAGTAGGGTGACCTAGCGGAGGCTCCCAACTTACTTCCAATGAAAGGCCTTTTTGTTACAAAATTTGAAAGCAAAGCAAATTGCCAATTACAAAATTACAAAGAAAAAAGTCCTCAATTGTGGTGGCTATTCTCTCTTTAGTGTTTCACTCAATTTGGAGTGCTTCTTAGTCCAATAGCTCTTAAGGTGGTTGGCCCCTTGCTTCTTGACTCAAATTCTTCAAGATATGGCACCAATCCTCCTTTCCAATTCCCTATATGGCAACTCACAAGCAAGGAAACAAAGAGACAAGCAATAACCAAAGACAAAAAAAAATGAAATGAAAGCTAAACCAATAGAGTTTTAACAAGACAAATTTCCAAGGATTATTCAACAATTAAAGCAATGGAAAGCACAAAAAAGCAAGCTAGGACTCAAAGAGAAACCTAGAATGGCTCTAGAGTAGAGTAGAAAAACTAAAAAAAAAAAGACTCAAGAAACCTCTAGTTTTGGCACTTGTTTTCACAATAATTTTCAATTGAAATTTCAGAACTAGGATTGGTATAAAATAGGCACCAATTATAGAACAAATTTTGAGCCAAAACAACAAGCACACTTTCCTTTCACTTTTTTTTTTCCTGGACACTGATTTTTCTGCCAACTTGTGAGATTTTTCTTTATTTTTCCTTTAATCCAAATCGCTTGGTTCTTTTTTTATAATTTTGGTCCAGATGTCTAAAAAATTCAGTAAAAGTTTCAGCTCAAAAAACGTAGTGACCAATTCCCAGTAATTTATACACTTTTGTATGTTCAAGCTGCCTGCACCAGCGATTTCAACCTAGAAATCAAGAGTAGTGTTTATGTTGCTTAAGGCTTGGATAGTTACAATTTGTGTTTGCTTATGCTCAATTATCTTGAATAACACAATTCAAGAGAGCTTAAGACTTATTTGATTCACAAATCCAGCCACAACTCAACACCACATCTCAACTTCATCATAGGCATCATGTAGGAATCTTAGAAAACAAAAAAGAGTTCAACAACAAGACTACTTCTAGGAATTGATTTAGAACATGTTATGAACTAAATAACATGCATGAATTAGACTCAAAATTCAAAAGATAGGCTAAGAATGACAAGAATACATGAAAAAATGTATCTAGAATTCAAAAAACAAAATAAAAATTTAACACAAACTTAGAGCATAATGTGACAATTACTATGACTAAACATGACTCTAAGACAACATGGATTAAGTGATTTACACTTAGATTTTTGTGTTTTTTTTTTCTAATCAATATTTTGGAACAAAATTTAGATCTAAAGGTTCAGCACAAGAATATTATGAATGAAAATTGATAGAACCTAAAATCAACACAAAAACAAGATTCAAGAGTAGATCTACAAAATTTGAACCATAGAAATGCAAGAACAAGTGTAGATCTAAGATTTAATCGGTTTATTTTTTTTTTGAATCTACTCTAAACAGCACCAAACCACAAGACAATGGAGGATATACATGGAGAATAAGATGAAGAACAAGGAATTAAAGAGAATTCACCGAACAAAAAGATAGAGGAAGCAAAAGAACATCACCTAGATGAAGATGCTCTGATACCACATGATGCAAGCTCCATTGGAGCTTGTAGGCCTAGGATCTTCTTCATCAATGGATTCCTTTGCTTCTTGGAAGATGAATGGCAGCGGAATGGAGAAAGGGAGAGAGAGAGGAGACGCCACTTCAAGGAGAAGATGAGTCTAGAAGAAGCTCACCACCATAGGAGGCCATGGATAAGAGCTTGGAGGAAGAAGGAGATGAATGAAGGGAGAGGGAGAGAAGAGCACGAAATTTTGTGCTCTAAATGAGCTTTGAAATCTGAAGTTTAATATTCAAATGATCAAAGTTCAAAAAAATGCACACACATGACCTCTATTTATAGCCTAAGTGTCACACAAAATTGGAGGGAAATTCAAATTTCACTTGAATTTGAAATTGAATTTGTGGAGCCAAACTTTGGAGCCAAAATTTCACTAATTATGATTAGTGAATTTTAGTTATGGTTCAGCCCACTAATCCAAGATCAATTCCAAGATTCTCCACTAAGTGTGCTTAGGTGTCATGAGGCATGAAAAGCATGAAGGACATGCACAAAGTGTGACTATATGATGTGGCAATGGGGTGTAGTAAGCAAATGCTCACCTCCCCCTCTAAAATTTAATTGGATTGGGCTTCTACCAATTCAATTAAATTTATTTCCAACCACACACATCAAATATCCACTTAGTGCATGTGAAATTACAAAACTACCCCTAATACAAAAACTAGTCTAGGTGCCCTAAAATACAAGGGCTGAAAAATCCTATATTTCTAGGGTACCCTACCTACATTATGGAGCCCTAAATACAAGGCCCAAAAATAATGAAACCTTAATCTAATATTTACAAAGATAAGTGGGCTCGTACTTAGCCCATGGGCCCGAAATCTACCCTAAGGCTCATAAGAACCTTAGGGCCTTCTCTTGCCTCTCTGGCCCAATCTACTTGGAGTTTTCTATCCAATGCCCTTGCGGGGTAGGATTGCATCAGTAGGCGTGGGTAATATCCACTCCACAGTGCACTGAAGCGATCGCGCGGGTTCCTCTGGATGCACCAATGAAGTAGCCGTGAATCGAATCGTGCCCCGGAATCAACACCTCGCATTGCCTTCGAGGGTCTCCCAAGCTCCCTCTAGGCACTCGATCATGGATGAACTGCGCTGCCATCACGATCTACAAGAAATAAAAGAAAGGGGTAGACTCTTTCACGAGAGATCTAACTACGGTAGCAACACAATGAGTCCCATAACCACTACATACAATTAAAGGGGTATCTCAAGGCTTTTCATCTCTGGTAATCGATTACACAGCCTTGGTAATCGATTACCAGAGGCCAAACTCGAATTTCACAGCTTCAGAACATGAAAACTTGCAAAATGCACTGTGTAATCGATTACACATAACTTGTAATCGATTACCAGTGGCCTGTTCCTCTGTGTAATCGATTACACAGCACTGGTAATCGATTACTAGAGGCCCCTTCAACATCCAGTCCCATTTCTAAGCCTGGTAATCGATTACGCCCCTTTGTAATCGATTACCAGAAGCACTCTTAGCTTCCTGATCTCGTTTTTAAGCCTTGTAATCGATTACCCACCCTTGGTAATCGATTACCAGTGGCCATATCCCATATATCACTCAAGATTCACAGCTGGCCAGCCACCACACAAGCCTCCTTGCTTTGTGGTCTTTGTTCTTTTATCAGTTGACTGCCAGGAGCTCGCCTGTTTAGGTACATCACAGGTTCTCACTGACTGACTATGCCCGGGTTGGGTCGGGATTGGTCAAGCTTGGTTTTGGGCAATAGCACCCCACTTGACATCCCCAAGGTCTCCTGACCCCGCGACATATCTCCAGGTACCACTCTGTGGTCAACGAATAAAAGTAGGAAGTCTCACCCTTCCACACTTCCTCATTTCAAGCTTGTAGGATTATGGGGTACCCATCACATGTGGTACTAGGTGGCGGTTGGGCGATGGTGCAAGTCAACTCTCCACATCCACAGATCACACATAAACCCACCATCCCCAGTTGCCCACCTTCACTGAGCTCACGTACTCCCACGTAGCCCTTATCCTCGTTCCTCTCAACACCGGGTCCCCATAAATCTCTCCAAGCTTCCACAACATCCAAGCAATTCAACATCCCAACCATCATGAACTATCAAAACCAAGGAAAACAGGGCGGAGGCAGAAAACTCTGCCCAACACAAACCAATATCACAGCTTTTCTCACTTAAAAACCCCAGTAACATTCTCCTCGTTCCAATTCGTTAACCGTTGGATCGACTCGAAAATTCTACTGGAAGTCTCTAACACATAAGTCTACACTGTGACCGTTGGGATCTGCTATAAAACGTCCAGAACCCAATCTGTACTACTCTTTCCACAACCAGCAAATACACAACATTTTCTGCACAAAGCCAAAATTCTGCTGCACATATTTGACAGCAAAATTCTGCATAAAGTGCAGATTTTCGAAATCACACTTGTCCTCACCCAATTTTGCCCAAATTGAATCCTACAAGTCCTAAATCATGTATCAATCATGTCTAAATCAAGGACAAGCTTCAGACCAAAGCAACTCAAAATCTAGGTATCTAAAACCCCGCAATTTAGTGGATTTTCAAGGTTTGAGAAGTGAAAATGAGAATGGGGTAAACTTGGAGCAAACTCTCATCTCAAACAAGTCTATATCATCAATCTAAACTCGCTCCAACTGGTTTTATGACAAAAACCCTACCGAATCAAAATTTGACTCCTCAATACCCAATTTTACCCTAGAAATGGCTCTTGTTTTCACTTTGGTCACTCATATTCCTCATTTGCACAGTCTAAGCTTTCTCATAAGTCCTAAATGACATTTCAAACTAGGATTAACTCCCTTTAACCTCCAAATACCACTAAATCCAGATTTGGCCTTCCAACTCTCAAAGCCTCTCTCTTTTTCCACTCATAACACCACATTCTCACTTTCTAACCCTAGGTTAACTCTACCCTTCATCTCTAGCAGTTTTGCATAAGCAATTTCAGCACATAAACATCACAAGCATCATCATAAAAACCCTAAAACAGACTGGGTAAGCTTGACTCACACCAAACATGACAAATTTAACATGCTTTCATCAAATCTCTTCACAAATAACTATCATAAAGCATAAACCTAGTAAAACTACCCATCATATCTCCCAAAATCCAATACCCACGAAAATATATGTGAGAAGAAGTCTACCCAAACCTGAAATTTCGAAGTCCCACACGTAGAGATGCGCTTCACGACTCCGAAAATGGCTTCCTTTCGCGATTTGGAGTAGAAATTGTGACCAAAGGTTGGAGCTTTGTTGGAGCTTCAATGGTGGAGGAAGAAGAAGGGATGGCAACGTGAGAAAGAGAGAGAAAGGAGCTTTCTGAAATTTTGGGCTGAGTGAGGAGAGAGAATGTGACTTTTTGGTTTAAAAAGGCTTTTCTCCTTTCCTATTATTTTATTTTTCAAAAGCATTTGCCACTTGTCCCATTTTGAGTGGAACAAAAAGGGCCCACCTTTTTCTCTTGATGTGACTTATGCACAGCCACAAGAAGAAGGGAAAAATCTGACCTTTGAAACGCTAAAATCTTGCCTCAGCTTGCGTGCCGTTTCTCTAGTTCCAGTCCCTCGCGTTTCTCTGCACCCGTCGGGGCCAGTTTCTGAAAGTAGGCAATATGTATATCAAAACACTCAGAATGAAACCTTGAGTGTGGTTCAGAGGTTGGTTTTGTTCAATTTTAAGTTGCACGCAAAACGATGATTTTTACACTAATTAATTGAGGATTAACCTATAACCATCCAGTTATGGATTTCTCTTCCTTAATTAGCCTAATCCGCGTATCTTTCCCCCAAAAATACCTACTTCTACCAGGAGTATATACATACACTGAATAATACTCATATATATATATATATATATATATATATATATATATATATATATATATATATATATATATATATATATATATATAATCATTCAAAATGCACCGTTTACAAAATTCCGGGTAGAAATTTTCAGGATATCACAATTGTCGTTTGATTTTCCTCAAAGCTTCTTTTATGAATTTCGAGCGTCTCGATATATTACGAGACACAATTAGACATACGAGTAAAAAGTTATTGCCACTTGAATTTGCTCAGAGCTACTGTTTTCAATTTTGTGATTCTCAATATATTACGGGACTCAATCGGACATCCGAGTAAAAGGTTATTGTCGTTAGAATATGCTCAGAGCTTCCGTTTTCAATTTCGAGTGTCTCGATATATTACGGGATTCATTCGGACATCCAAGTAAAAAGTTATTGTCGTTCGAATTTTCTCAGAATTTATATTTTCAATTTTGAGTGTCTCAATATATTACAGGACTCCATCGAACATCCGAGTAAAAAGTTATTATCGTTTGAATTTGCTATGAGCATCCATTTTCAATTACGAGCGTCTCGATATACTACGGGACGCAATCGGACGTCCGAGTAAAAAGTTATTGTCATTAGAATTTTCTCAGAGCTTCTGTTATCAATTACGAGCGTCTCAATATATTACGAGACTCAATGGCACATCTGAGTAAAAAGTTATTGTCGTTTGATTTTGCTCAGAGCTTCTATTTTGAATTTCGAGCGTCTCGATATATTACGGGACACAATCGGACATCCGAGTAAAAGGTTATGGTCGTTTGAATTTCCTGAGAGCTTTTGTTTTCAATTTCGAGCGTCTCGATATATTACGAGACTCAATCGGACATCCGAGTAAAAAGTTATTGTCGTTAGAAATTTCTCAGAGCCTCCGTCATCAATTATGAGCATCTCGATATATTATGGGATTCATTCGTAGATCCGAATGAAAAGTTAGTGTCGTTTGATTTTGCTCATAGCTTCTATTCTGAATTTCGAGCGTCTCGATAAATTAGGCGACAAAATTAGATGTACGAGTAAAAAGTTATTGTCGTTTGAATTTGCTCAGAGCTTCTGTTTTCAATTTCGTGAGTCTCGATATATTACGGGACTCAATCTGACATCCGAGTTAAAAGTTGTTGTCGTTTGATTTTGCTCAGGGCTTCTGATCTGAATTTCAAGCGTCTCGATATACTACGGGACACAATTTGACATCCGAGTAAAAAGTTATTGTCGTTTGAATTTTCTCGGAGCTTCTGTTTTCAATTTTGAGTGTCTCAATATATTACAGGACTCCATCGGACATCCGACTAAAAAGTTATTATTGTTTGAATTTGCTACGAGTATCCATTTTCAATTACGAGCATTTCGATATACTACGGGACGCAATCGGACATCCGAGTAAAAAGTTATTGTCGTTAGAATTTTCTCTGAGCTTCCGTTATCAATTATGAACATCTCGATATATTACGGGATTCATTCACACATCCGACTGAAAATTTATTGTCGTTTGATTTTGCTTAGAGCTTCTATTCTGAATTTCGAGCATCTCGATATATTACGGGACACAATCGGAGATCCGAGTAAAAGGTTATTTTTGTTTGAATTTGCTGAGAGCTTTTATTTTCAATTTAGAGCGTCTTGGTATACTATGATACTCAATCGGACACCCGAGTAAAAAGTTATTGTCGTTAGAAATTTCTGAGAGCTTCCGTTATCAATTATGAGCATCTCGATATATTATGGGATTCAATCGTACATCCGACTGAAAAGTTAGTGTCGTTTGATTTTGCTCATAGCTTCTATTCTAAATTTCGAGCGTCTCGATAAATTAAGGGACACAATTAGACGTACGAGTAAAAAGTTATTGTCGTTTGAATTTGCTCAGAGCTTCTGTTTTCAATTTCATGAGTCTTGATATATTACGGGACTCAATCGGAAATCCGAGTTAAAAGTTATTGTCGTTTGATTTTGCTCAGGGCTTCTGATATGAATTTCAAGCGTCTCGATATACTACGGGACACAATCGGACATCCGTGTAAAAATTTATTGTCGTTTGAATTTTCTTAGAGCTTCTGTTTTCAATTTTGAGTGTCTCAATATATTATAGGACTCCATCCGACATCTGAGTAAAAAGTTATTATCGTTTGAATTTGCTACGAGCATCCATTTTCAATTACGAGCATCTCGATATACTACGGCACGTAATTGGACATCCGAGTAAAAAGTTATTGTCGTTAGAATTTTCTCAGAGCTTCTATTATCAATTACGAGCGTCTCAATATATTACGAGACTCAATCGCACATCTGAGTAAAAAGATATTGTCGTTTGATTTTGCTCAGAGCTTCTATTTTGAATTTCGAGCGTCTCGATATATTTCGGGACACAATCAGACATCCGAGTAAAAGGTTATGGTCGTTTGAATTTCCTAAGAGCTTTTTGTTTTCAATTTCGAGCATCCCGATATATTACTAGACTCAATCGGACATCCGAGTAAAAAGTTATTGTCGTTAGAAATTTCTCAGAGCCTCCATTATCAATTATGAGCATCTCGATATATTACGGGATTCATTCGTAGATCCGAATTAAATGTTATTGTTGTTTGATTTTGCTCAAAGTTTCTATTCTGAATTTCGAGCGTCTCGATATATTACGGAACACAATTAGACGTACGAGAAAAAAGTTATTATCGTTTGAATTTGCTCAGAGCTTCCGTTTTCAATTTCGAGCGTCTCGATATATTACGGAACACAATTAGACGTACGAGAAAAAGTTATTATCTTTTGAATTTGCTCAGAGCTTCCGTTTTCAATTTTGAGTGTCTCGATATATTACGGGATTCATTCCGACATCCAAGTAAACAGTTATTGTCGTTAGAATTTACTCAGAGCTTCAGTTATCAATTACGAGCTTCTCAATATATTACGAGACTCAATCGAACATCCGAGTAAAAAGTTATTGTCGTTTGAATTTTCTACGAGCATCCATTTTCAATTACGAGCGTCTCAATATACTACGGGACGCAATCGAACATCCGAGTAAAAAGTAATTGTCGTTTAATTTTCCTAAGCGCTTCTATTCTGAATTTCGAGCGTCTCGATATATTACGGGACACAATCAGACATCCGAGTAAAAGGTTATTGACGTTTGAATTTGCTGAGAGCTTTTGTTTTCATTTTCGAGCGTCTTGATATATTATGATACTCAATCGGACATCCGAGTAAAAAGTTATTATCGTTAGAAATTTCTCAGAGCTTCCGTTATCAATTATGAACATCTCGATATATCACGACATTCATTCATACATCCGACTGAAAAGTTATTGTCGTTTGATTTTGCTCAGAGCTTCTATTCCGAATTTTGAGCGTCTAGACATATTAGGGGACATAATCGGACATCCGAGTAATAAGCTATTGTCGTTTTAATTTGCTGTGAGCTTTTGATTTCAATTCCGAGCGTCTCGATCTATTACGAGACTCAATTGGACATCTGAGTAAAAAGTAATTGTCGTTTAATTTTGCTAAGCGCTTCTATTCTGAATTTCGAGCGTCTTGATATATTACGGGACACAATCGGACATCCGAGTAAAAAGGTTATTGTCGTTTGAATTTGTTGCGAACTTTTGTTTTCAATTTCGAGCATCTCGATATACTATGATACTCAATCGGACATCCGAGTAAAAAGTTATTGTCGTTAGAAATTTCTGAGAGCTTTCGTTATCAATTATGAACATCTCGATATATTACGGGATTCAATCGTACATCCGAATGAAAAGTTAGTGTCGTTTGATTTTGCTCATAGCTCCTATTCTAAATTTCAACCGTTTCGATATATTACGAGACACAATCAGACATCCAAGTAAAAGGTTATTGTCGTTTGAATTTGCTCAGAGCTTCTGTTTTCAATTTCGTGAGTCTTGATATATTATGGGACTCAATCGGACATCCGAGTTAAAAGTTATTGTCGTTTGATTTTGCTCAGGGCTTCTGATCTGAATTTCAAGCGTCTCGATATACTACGGGACACAATCGGACATCCGTGTAAAAAGTTATTGTCGTTTGAATTTTGTTAGAGCTTCTGTTTTCAATTTTGAGTGTCTCAATATATTACAGGACTCCATCGGACATCCGAGTAAAAAGTTATTATCGTTTGAATTTGCTACGAGCATCCATTTTCAATTACGAGCATCTCGATATACTACGGGACGCAATCGGACATCCGAGTAAAAAGTTATTGTCGTTAGAATTTTCTCAGAGCTTCTGTTATCAATTACGAGCGTCTCAATATATTACGAGACTCACTCGCACATCTGAGTAAAAAGATATTGTCGTTTGATTTTGCTCAGAGCTTCTATTTTGAATTTTGAGCGTCTCGATATATTTCGGGACACAATCGGACATCCGAGTAAAAGTTTATGGTCGTTTGAATTTCCTAAGAGCTTTGGTTTTCAATTTCGAGCGTCTCGATATATTACTAGACTCAATCGGACATCCGAGTAAAAAGTTATTGTCGTTAGAAATTTCTCAAAGCCTCCGTTATCAATTATGAGCATCTCGATATATTACGGGATTCATTCGTAGATCCGAATTAAATGTTATTGTTGTTTGATTTTGCTCAAAGTTTCTATTCTGAATTTCGAGCGTCTCGATATATTACGGAACACAATTAGACGTACGAGAAAAAAGTTCTTATCATTTGAATTTGCTCAGAGCTTCCGTTTTCAATTTCGAGTGTCTCGATATATTACGGGATTCATTCGGACATCCGAGTAAAGAGTTATTGTCCTTTGAATTTTCTCAGAGCTTCCGTTTTCAATTTCGAGTGTCTCGATATATTACGGGATTCATTCGGACATCCAAGTAAACAGTTATTGTCGTTAGAGGTTGGTTTTGTTCAATTTTAAGTTGCACACAAAACGATGATTTTTACACTAATTAATTGAGGATTAACCTATAACCATCCAGTTATGGATTTCTCTTCCTTAATTAGCCTAATCCGCGTATCTTTCCCCCAAAAATACGTACTTCTACGAGGAGTATATACATATATACATACACTGAATAATACTCATATATATATATAATCATTCAAAATGCACCGTTTACAAAATTCCGGGTAGAAATTTTCAGGATATCACAATTGTCGTTTAATTTTCCTCAAAGCTTCTTTTATGAATTTCGAGCATCTCGATATATTACGAGACACAATTAGACATACGAGTAAAAAGTTATTGCCGTTTGAATTTGGTCAAAGCTACTGTTTTCAATTTTGTGATTCTCAATATATTACGGGACTCAATCGGACATCCGAGTAAAAGGTTATTGTCGTTAGAATATGCTCAGAGCTTCCGTTTTCAATTTTGAGTGTCTCGATATATTACAGGATTCATTCGGACATCCAAGTAAAAAGTTATTGTCGTTTGAATTTGCTATGAGCATCCATTTTCAATTACGAGCGTCTCGATATACTACAGGACGCAATTGGACGTCCGAGTAAAAAGTTATTGTCGTTAGAATTTTCTCAGAGCTTCTATTATCAATTACGAGCGTCTCAATATATTACGAGACTCAATGGCACATCCGAGTAAAAAGTTATTGTTGTTTGATTTTGCTCAGAGCTTTTATTCTGAATTTCGAGCGTCTCGATATACTACGGGACACAATCGGACATCCGAGTTAAAGGTTATGGTCGTTTGAATTTCCTGAGAGCTTTTGTTTTCAATTTTGAGCGTCTGGATATATTACGAGACTCAATCTGACATCCGAGTAAAAAGTTATTGTCGTTAGAAATTTCTCAGAGCCTCCGTTATCAATTATGAGCATCTCGATATATTACGGGATTCAATCGTACATCCGACTGAAAAGTTAGTGTCGTTTGATTTTGCTCACAGCTTCTATTCTGAATTTCGAGCGCCGCGATATATTACGGGACACAATCGGACATCCAAGTAAAAGGTTATTGTCGTTTGAATTTGCTGAGAGCTATTGTTTTCAATTTCGAGAGTCTCGATATATTATGATACTCAATCGGACATCCGAGTAAAAAGTTATTGTCGTTTGATTTTTCTCAGAGCTTCTATTCTGAATTTCGAGCGTCTCGATATATTACGAGACACAATCGGACATCCGAGTAAAAGGTTATTATCGTTAGAAATTTCCCAGAGCTTCCGTTATCAATTATGAACATCTCAATATATTACGGGATTCATTCATACATCCGACTGAAAAGTTGTTGTAGATTTGATTTTTCTTAGAGCTTCTATTCTGAATTTCGAGCGTCTCGATATATTACGGGACACAATCGGACATCCGAGTAAAAGGTTATTGTCGTTTGAATTTGCTGAGAGCTATAGTTTTGTATTTCGAGAGTCTCGATATATTATGATACTCAATCGGACATCCGAGTAAAAAGTTATTGTCGTTTGATTTTTCTCAGAGCCTCTATTTTGAATTTCGAGCGTCTCGATATATTACGAGACACAATCGGACAACCGAGTTAAAGGTTATGGTCGTTTGAATTACCTGCGAGCTTTTGTTTTCAATTTCGAGCGTCTCGATATATTATGATACTCAATCGGACATCCGAGTAAATGTTATTGTCGTTAGAAACTTCTCAGAGTCTCCGTTATCAATTATGAGCATCTCGATATATTACGTGATTCAATCGTACATTCGACTGAAAAGTTAGTGTCGTTTGATTTTGCTCATAGCTTCTATTCTGAATTCCGAGCGTCTCGATATATTTCGGGACACAATCGGACATCCAAGTAAAAGGTTATTGTCGTTTGAATTTGTTGTGAGCTATTGTTTTCAATTTCGTGAGTCTCGATATATTATGATACTCAATCGAACATCCGAGTAAAAAGTTATTGTCGTTTAATTTTGCTCAGAGCTTCTATTCTGAATTTCAAGCGTCTCGATATATTACGGGACACAATCGGACATCCGAGTAAAAGGCTATTGTCGTTTGAATTTACTGAGAGCTTTTGTTTTCAATTTCGAGCGTCTCGATATATTATGATACTCAATTGGACATCCGAGTAAAAAGTTATTGTCGTTTGATTTTGCTCAGAGCTTCTATTCTGAATTTCGAGCGTCTCGATATATTACGGGCACAATCGGACATCCGAGTTAAAGGTTATGGTCGTTTGAATTTCCTGAGAGCTTTTGTTTTCAAATTTGAGCGTCTGGATATATTACGAGACTCAATCTGACATCCGAGTAAAAAGTTATTGTCGTTAGAAATTTCTCAGAGCCTCAGTTATCAATTATGAGCATCTCGATATATTACGGGATTCAATCGTACATCCGACTGAAAAGTTAGTGTCGTTTGATCTTGCTCATAGCTTCTATTCTGAATTTCGAGCGCCGCGATATATTACGGGACACAATCAGACATCCGAGTAAAAGGTTATTGTCGTTTGAATTTGCTGAGAGCTATGGTTTTGAATTTCGAGAGTCTCGATATATTATGATACTCAATTGGACATCCAAGTAAAAGGTTATTGTCGTTTGAATTTGCTGAAAGCTATTGTTTTCAATTTCGACAAACTCGATATATTATGATACTCAATCAGACATCCAAGTAAAAGGTTATTGTCGTTTGAATTTGCTGAGAGCTATTGTTTTCAATTTCGACAGTCTCGATATATTATGATACTCAATCGAACATCCGAGTAAAAAGTTATTGTCGTTCGATTTTGCTCAGAGCTTCTATTCTGAATTTCGAGCATCTCGATATATTACGAGACACAATCGGACATCCGAGTAAAAGGTTATTGTCATTAGAAATTTCCCAGAGCTTCCATTATCAATTATGAACATCTCAATATATTACGGGATTCATTCATACTTCCGACTGAAAAGTTGTTGTAGATTTGATTTTGCTTAGGGCTTCTATTCTGAATTTCGAGCGTCTCGATATATTACGGGACACAATCGGACATCCGAGTAAAAGGTTATTGTCGTTTGAATTTGCTGAGAGCTATGGTTTTGAATTTCGAGAGTCTCGATATATTATGATAATCAATCGGACATCCGAGTAAAAAGTTATTGTCGTTTGATTTTTCTCAGAGCTTCTATTTTGAATTTCGAGCGTCTCGATATATTACGAGACACAATCGGACAACCGAGTTAAAGGTTATGGTCGTTTGAATTTCCTGAGAGCTTTTGTTTTCAATTTCGAGCGTCTCGATATATTATGATACTCAATCGGACATCCGAGTAAATGTTATTGTCGTTAGAAATTTCTCAGAGTCTCCGTTATCAATTATGAGCATCTCGATATATTACGTGATTCAATCCTACATCCGACTGAAAAGTTAGTGTCGTTTGATTTTGCTCATAGCTTCTATTCTGAATTCCGAGCGTCTCGATATATTTCGGGACACAATCGGACATCCAAGTAAAAGGTTATTGTCGTTTGAATTTGTTGTGAGCTATTCTTTTCAATTTCGTGAGTCTCGATATATTATAATACTCAATCGAACATTCGAGTAAAAAGTTATTGTCGTTTAATTTTGCTCAGAGCTTCTATTCTGAATTTCGAGCGTCTCGATATATTGCGGGTCACAATCGGACATCCGAGTAAAAGGTTATTGTCGTTTGAATTTACTGAGAGGTTTTGTTTTCAATTTCGAGCGTCTCGATATATTATGATACTCAATTGGACATCCGAGTAAAAAGTTATTGTCGTTTGATTTTGCTCAGAGCTTCTATTATGAATTTCGAGCGTCTCGATATATTACGGGCACAATCAGACATCCGAGTTAAAGGTTATGGTCGTTTGAATTTCCTAAGAGCTTTTGTTTTCAAATTTGAGCGTCTGGATATATTACGAGACTCAATCTGACATCCGAGTAAAAAGTTATTGTCGTTAGAAATTTCTCAGAGCCTCAGTTATCAATTGTGAGCATCTCGATATATTACGGGATTCAATCGTACATCCGACTGAAAAGTTAGTGTCGTTTGATTTTGCTCATAGCTTCTATTCTGAATTTCGAGCGCTGCGATATATTACGGGACACAATCGGACATCCAAGTAAAAGGTTATTGTCATTTGAATTTGCTGAGAGCTATTATTTTCAATTTCGACAGTCTCGATATATTATGATACTCAATCGGACATCCGAGTAAAAAGTTATTGTCGTTTGATTTTGCTCAGAGCTTCTATTCTGAATTTCGAGCGTCTCGATATATTACGAGACACAATCGGACATCCGAGTAAAAGGTTATTATCGTTAGAAATTTCCCAGAGCTTCCGTTATCAATTATGAACATCTCAATATATTTCGGGATTCATTCATACATCCGACTGAAAAGTTGTTGTAGATTTGATTTTTCTTAGAGCTTCTATTCTGAATTTCGAGCGTCTCGATATATTACGGGACACAATCGGACATCCGAGTAAAAGGTTATTGTCGTTTGAATTTGCGGAGAGCTATAGTTTTGAATTTCGAGAGTCTCGATATATTATGATACTCAATCGGACATCCGAGTAAAAAGTTATTGTCGTTTGATTTTTCTCAGAGCCTCTATTTTGAATTTCGAGCGTCTCGATATATTACGAGACACAATCGGACAACCGAGTTAAAGGTTATGGTCGTTTGAATTTCCTGAGAGCTTTTGTTTTCAATTTCGAGCGGCTCGATATATTATGATACTCAATCGGACATCCGAGTAAAAGTTATTGTCGTTAGAAATTTCTCAGAGCCTCCGTTATCAATTATTAGCATCTCGATATATTACGTGATTCAATCGTACATCCGACTGGAAAGTTAGTGTCGTTTGATTTTGCTCATAGCTTCTATTCTGAATTCCGAGCGTCTCGATATATTTCGGGACACAATCGGACATCCAAGTAAAAGGTTATTGTCGTTTGAATTTGTTGTGAGCTATTTTTTTCAATTTCGTGAGTCTCGATATATTATGATACTCAATCGAACATCCGAGTAAAAAGTTATTGTCGTTTAATTTTGCTCAGAGCTTCTATTCTGAATTTCAAGCGTCTCGATATATTACGGGACACAATCGGACATCCGAGTAAAAGGTTATTGTCGTTTGAATTTACTGAGAGCTTTTGTTTTCAATTTCGAGCGTCTCGATATATTATGATACTCAATTGGACATCCGAGTAAAAAGTTATTGTCGTTTGATTTTTCTCAGAGCGTCTATTCTGAATTTTGAGCGTCTTGATATATTACGGGACACAATCGGACATCCGAGTAAAAGGTTATTGTCGTTTGAATTTGCTGAGAGCTTTTGTTTTCAATTTCGATCATCTCGATATACTATGATACTCAATCAGACATCCGAGAAAAAAGTTATTGTCGTTAGAAATTTCTGAGATCTTCCGTTATCAATTATGAACATCTCGATATATTACGGGATTTAACATACATCCGACTGAAAAGTTTGTGTCGTTTGATTTTGCTCATAGCTTCTATTCTGAATTTCAAGCGTCGTGATATATTACGGGACACAATCGGACATCCAAGTAAAAGGTTATTGTCGTTTGAATTTGCTGAGAGCTATTGTTTTCAATTTCGACAGTCTCGATATATTATGGTACTCAATCGGACATCCGAGTAAAAAGTTATTGTCGTTTGATTTTGCTCAGAGCTTCTATTGTAAATTTCGAGCATCTCGATATATTACGGGACACAATCGGACATCTGAGTAAAAGGTTATTATCGTTAGAAATTTCTCAGAGCTTCCATTATCAATTATGAACATCTCAATATATTACGGGATTCATTCATACATCCGACTGAAAATTTATTGTAGATTTGATTTTGCTCAGAGCTTCTATTCTGAATTTCGAGCGTCTCGATATATTACGGGACACAATCGGACATCCGAGTAAAAGATTATTGTCGTTTGAATTTGCTGTGAGCTATTGTTTTGAATTTCGAGAGTCTCGATATATTATGATACTCAGTCGGACATCCGAGTAAAAAGTTATTGTCGTTTGATTTTGCTCAGAGCTTCTATTCTGTATTTCGAGCGTCTCGATATACTACGGGACACAATTGGACATCCGAGTAAAAGGTTATTGTCGTTTGAATTTGCCGAGAGCTTTTATTTTCAATTTCGAGCGTCTCGATATATTATAATACTCAATCGGACATCCGAGTAAAAAGTTATTATCGTTAGAAATTTCTCAGAGCTTCTGTTATCAATTATGAACATCTCGATATATTACGGGATTCATTCATACATCCGACTGAAAAGTAAGTGTCGTTTGATTTTGCTCATAGTTTCTATTTTTGAATTTTGCATGTATGCCACCTACCAGGCACCCTTTAGACCCAGATAAGTCTAACAGGGCCCTGGGTTTTCCAGCATTGATCACGGGTCTCTGCCAGTCGTTCAGGGTTCCCGTCACACCTAGTAAGGTGATTCGACCGTCGATCACCCAGGCCTTCATAGAGAAGTATTGCACGCCTAGACAGGCACAGGGCGGCGCACCCTAGGCCCCAGACGCATCGCCGCCACCTCATCAGGCTGATCCAGCTGGGTCATTTGACACGGAGCGGTATTTACGGCATTTGGTTTGCCAGCAGGCGGCCAACCACAGGGGGCAGGTACAGACCCATGAGTGTCTCTACCAGCTCAGCCTCAGTCTGTAGAGCCAGGGTTTCACTCCTTTTGCGTGCCCTACTCCAGATCAGTTCAGGGCAGAGGTCGCATGGCCCGGAGATTGGCCTAAGGCCCAGGCAAGGGAGGCGCCCGCAGAGGCTCCTGGCGATGGAGAGGAGGCCCGCATGGATGAGGAGATGACGGATTTGCTTGATTTCTTGAGAGGAAGCGGAGCCACGTGATCGAGGTCACCGCATTTTTTTGACATATCTGTTTTTGTTTTGTTTAGTTTGCTATTAACGTTTTCTGTTATTGCCCATATTGCTGTTGACATTACTATTTTCTGTTTTGTTCATATGGTTACTAACGTTACTATCATTATTGTTCGTCTCTGTTAGAAATTTTTGGCGTTATGGCTCTCAGTTATTTCGTCACCATTTTTGCGACTTACCATTTTTTGTGCGTTTTTCGTTCACCTTGTGGTTAGATGTAAGTAGGTAGTGTGCGCCCTCGTTCGCCCGACCTTTTCAGAGAGAAAAAGATAAGAAAAAAAAAAGAGAAAGAAGAGAGAGGAAATGAACAAATGATAAATAACTTAAAAAAGGAAGAGGAAAAGGAAAAGAGAGCAAATAAGAAAAGAAAAAGAAGGAAGGAAAAAGAAAAAGAAAATAAAAATAAAAAGTTGTCTAGCTAAAAAACAACATGCTCGTGAAAAGAGATAATTTCCAACTTTTATTTGAAGGAAAAAATTCGCTGATCATAGCTAGTTTTTGAAAAAAAGTGTGTACACACCTGAAGGGAAAATACTATGAAAGTTTTTCCGAACACCCAAAATAGATTTGGATGAATGCACAAATTGATAAAAGAACATATTTTGGAAACACTGGGTTGACTAAAATAGAGAAAATGAATTATGAGCCCTAGCATCACATGACCAAAAAAAATTTCGACACTTGAGTGTCCACATAGGTGCATGCATGACTAGTTTTGCATAAAATTTCCAAATCATCATTGTTGCATTTGTGTCATGGAAATAATGTGGGACATCCCCTTTTATCCCTAAACAAGACCAACACCCTGACATATATCATGTCCATCCGTTCTACAAGCCTTGAGCCAAAGTCCCAACTCACCATAAACCTTGCCCTCAAAAGAAAACAAAAAAGGGAGGAGAAAAAGAAAAGAAGAGAAAAGGAGAAAAGGAGAAAATTCTCGATCAAAAGAATCGGAAGAAAGCAAAAAAGGAAAGAAAATTCCCAATCAAAGATCGGAAGAAAACAGAAGAAATATACAGAAAGGTCTTTGGACTTGACGACATCTTAACAAATACAGAGTTATCACCAAAGTAAATATGGAAAGAAAGGAAACCACGACCTAAAGTGGTCCTCTCCCTTTGATTACCAACCAAAATCCCGTGCGTCGGTGACTTGTTCGCCTCGCGCTAAACAAAAACAGAAAAGAAAAAGGCCAAAAATACTCAAAGCCAAATTTTCCACCAAGAAAAATCCCATTCCCAAGAAAAAGTCCTACTGATCCATGATCACACATGTAATCTTTGATTTGATAGGAAATGATTTGCAAAATCAAGTCATGACATACCTATGGATCGGAATTAGAATGAAACACTTACCTTTGTGAGATTGATACACTTTGAGTGATTTTCTTCTATTTTTGTTGAACCCAGTGTTTCCTCTAAATAGTCATTTAGAAATGAAATGCTAACATCCAAAATCTCATTTGTGGTTATGAGAAGATTTAATCAGCATACTACCCTTCCCCGGTAAACTCATTGTTTTTTTTTTCGTCCGAGAAGCATATATTGCTCTGATTAGTTGGAAGTTTTCTCTCTTTACCAAAGCATGTTCGCATTTTTAGTGAAGAAAACACCGAGACTATTTTTAGTCTCACAAGTTATGCAGAACTACGTAGGTCTGAGTTCCTCATTAAGGATACGTAGGAGCAAAAGCCTTGCTTTTGTCGGCTGCCCCCACAATTTCTGTCACACTGACACTGGCGTCACTTGACATGCGGAGATACCCGAGTGGTTATCCGTTTAAAATTTCTTTTGCTATCTATAAGACTCAAAGCATGATAGCACGCAGAGACTAATGTCATATTCTGCACCCTTTGTCAATCGTGGCCAATAAGCTCGTTGACACGCGGAGATTTACGTCATCTTTCGCACAGACAATTTCTGTCATACTGACACTGGAGTCAATTGACATGCAGAGATACCCGAGTGGTTATCCGTTTAAACTTTCTTTTGCTATCTCTAAGACTCAAAGCATGATAGCACGCAGAGACTAACATCGCTTTCTGCACCCTTTGTCAATCGCGGCCAACAAGCCCGTTGACACGCGGAGATTTACGTCATCTTCTGCGCAGACAATTTCTATCATACTGACACTAGAGTCACTTGACATGCGGAGATACCTGGGTGGTTATCCGTTTAAACTTTCTTTTCTATCTCTAAGACTCAAAGCATGATAGCATGCAGAGACTAACGTCGTCTTCTGCACCCTTAGTCAATCGCGGCCAACAAGCCCGTTGACACGCGGAGATTTACGTCATCTTCCGCGCAGACAATTTTTGTCATACTGACACTTGAGTCACTTGACATGCAGAGATACCCGAGTGGTTATCCGTTTAAACTTTCTTTTGCTATCTCTAAGACTCAAAGCATGATAGCACGCAGAGACTAACGTCGTCTTCTGCACCCTTTGTCAATCGCGGCCAACAAGCCTGTTGACACGCGGAGATTTACGCCATCTTCCGCGCAGACAATTTCTGTCATACTAACACTAGAGTCACTTGACATGCGGTTATCCGCACACACAAGCTGAGTGGGTAAACGCGCAGAGACAGATTCTGCGCCATTTACCATTCAGGAACAACAAACTGAGTGGGTAAACGCGCAGAGACAGATTTTGTGCCCTTTATCATTCAGGAACAACAAGCTGAGTGGGTAAACGCGCAGAGACAGATTTTGCGCCCTTTATCATTCAGGAGCAGCGAGGCGGGTGATAAACGCGCAGAGACAAGTTTGCGCCCTTTGTCATTCAAAAACAGTAAGTCGAGAGGTGGGCGGAGACAAATTATGGTCATTCCGCGCACCTTTTCGCCATCCAGAGGCGATCGTGTCCGGTGGCATGCAGAGACAAATTATGGTCATTTTGTATCTCGTTGCCCAGGCCCGATCGTTTCCAATAAAATGCAGAGACAAATTATGGTCATTCTGCGTCTTGTATCAACCGAGAGGAACAAATTCGACAGTATCAGGATGATGTGTCGGTACTGATCATTTTCAAATTTTTGCAGGTTCCGCTGGCAGGAAGGTTCACTGGCTGAATGGTGTTTCGCTCGAAAGAAATTAGTGTCTTATCTTTACTTCCCTTTTATCTCCAATAAAAGACAAGTAAAGAGGGGCAACTGTCATACCCTAATTTCATCCGGGGACCATCCGTTGTTAGGATGCGACCCTCGTTTGACCACTTCGAGGTACTTGGCACCCATCGTTAGGCAATTCTTGAAGTTTTGTGATATGCCGGAAGTCAAAAGAAAGCATTGTAGCACAATCCGTGAAGTTCCGTGACTTGCCAGAAATTAAAAGGAAGTGTTAGTGCGCAATCCGTAAAGTTCTGTAACGTTCTGGAAGGCAAAAAAGGGGATGATTACGTAATCCATAAGGTTTCGTAACATTACGGAAAGAAAACAAGTATCGTTACAAAATTCGTAAAGTTTCGTAACGTTATGGAAAAAGAATCACCAAAATAGAGCAAGGGGGTGTATTTAGTAAAAATGGGGGTGCAAATAGCAACCAGACCCACTTGGGCCTTCCAGAAAATTCCTCCAGAAGGCGGTTGCTTCTGGAGGAAGCAACCTAGCTCGCCTGGGCGAGCTGGGTGGCAAGCTTCTCCCCTATTTTCCTATAAATAGGGGGAGAGGTGAAGGGAAAAAATGTTCAGCCCTCCTGGTAATTCGAGAATCACTTGAAATTAGTGAAAAAAATTGTTTCCATGAAGAAAATCCAAGCCGAGGCACTTCCATAACGTTTCCGTAACGTTTCTGTGGGTGATTTCGCGAAGATTTTCAACCGTTCTTCATTCGTTCTTCATCGTTCTTCGGTCTTCAACCGGTAAGTTCCCGAAATCGAACTTTTCAATTCATTCTATGTACTCGTAATGGTCCTCATTTGTTTCGCGTACATTTATTCTCGTTTCATTTACTTTTCGTACCCCTTTTGACGTGCTTTAGTCATTTACTTAAGTCATTTTCTCCCCTAATCAAAAATAAAATAAATTTCCACCGATCATTTGATTTGTAATATCCGTTATTTTCTGTTAAAATGAAATTCGACCATTCGGTCATGCCGTAACCACATTGGAATCCAAAAAGAGGTAAAATAATAATATAATAATCAAAAATATCTTTTAGTAAAATAAAACAAAAAAAAAATCAATCGGACGTTTCTCTTAGGGATTTTTCTTTCTTAATTGAATTGACTAATAACCAAAGTGAAACTAAGGCTAAAATCAATTCATAAACCAAACTTTTGTCATCGCCCTAAAAAGCCATTTTCAAAGGTCCAACGCCTTGAAATGATCTTTTCCGCTTTTATTGGTTAAGTGTAGATTTCTAAAGGCCAAAAATCAACATGTAACTTTATTACCTCTTTCAAAAATAAAGAGATCATTAATGGTTCAATGCCTTAATGTCTTCTCTCTTTTCAAAAGAATCGAAAGATTGTTTAATGGTCCAACGCCTTAAATGACCTTTCATTCAATAAAAACTTATTTTGCAAAAAGGATAAAAACAACTTAACCAAACACTTTGTTCACAAAGAACTACGTAGGTCTGATTTCCTTATCGCAATTAAGGAATACGTAGGAGCAAGGGAAACACCCTCGTCGACCGCAAAAAGATAAAAAATATAAAAAAAGAAATAAAGACGTAAAAGGGAACATAAAATTGAAGTCATGTTTGCACATTTAATTAAAGGCTGCCGTCTCTTGTGACGGACGCGTGGGGTGCGAATACCTTCCTCGTGCGTAAATACAACTCCCAAACCTTTCATTTAAAGTTCGTAGATCACGTCTTTTCCAGTTTTTCCGACGTTTTCCTCAAATAAACGTTGGTGGTGACTCTGCGCGTATTCCTTTCTCAGGACACGCACCCGCGAGTCACACGTCGCCTTCCCGCCGAAGGGTAGGTTGCGACAAATTTGAAATTGAATTTGTGGACCCAAACTTTAGAGCCAAAATTTCACTAATTATGATTAGTGAATTTTAGTTATGGTTCAGCCCACTAATTCAAGATTAATTCCAAGATTCTCGACTAAGTGTACTTAGGTGTCACGAGGCATGTAAAGCATGAAGGACATGCACAAAGTGTGACTATATGATGTGGCAATGGGGTGTAGTAAGCAAATTCTCACCTCCCCTTCTAAAATTTAATTGGATTGGGCTTCTACCAATTCAATTAAATTTATTTCCAACCACACACATCAAATATTCACTTAGTGCATGTGAAATTACAAAACTACCCCTAATACAAAAACTAGTCTAGGTGCCCTAAAATACAAGGACTGAAAAATCCTATATTTCTAAGGTACCCTACCTACATTATGGAGCCCTAAATACAAGGCCCAAAAATAATGAAACCTTAATCTAATATTTACAAAGATAAGTGGGCTCGTACTTAGCCTATGGACCCAAAATCTATCCTAAGACTCATAAGAACCCTAGGGCCTTTTCTTGCATCTCTGGCCCAATCTACTTAGAGTCTTCTATCCAATACCCTTGCGGGGTAGGATTGCATCATTCCCTCCCCCTTCAAAAGGATTTGACCTCAAATCCCGAGGTTCTTGAAACTCATTAATTCTTTCCTCAACACCTGTAAAAAGAATAGAAACATATGTATTAGTTATGTTGGGTACGTTAGAGTACGGTAAGGATTGAAAACCCCTTTCCTGGCCATCTTCCCATAAGAGAATATAGTTCCTCACCAACTCAATGAGTGGTGCTACAAATATAGATAAATATGGGACAAACCTTTTGTAAAAGTTTGTTAAGATATTGAAGCCCCAAATTTCCCTTATACATGGTGGAGTAGGCCACTCAGGAATGACCTTTACTCTCTTAGGGTCCATGGGAAGCCCTTGATCACTATTTAAAAAGTTAAGGAAAGTAATGGAATAAAACATACCTTTTTCTGTGTTTTCATATTGATTATTCCTACCAAAAAGTATGACAAACCTAAGGTGTCCCATATGAGTACCTAAGTTTGTATTGAAACTAAAAATAAGAACAAACCTACCTAATGGGTCCCTATGTACACACACCATGAAGATGTTGGGTGCACGAGTGATTTTACAAAAGAGGGTTGCACCATTCAAAACATTTATCATACCACCTATTTTAGGGACTTGGTGCCTAATAATACCTATTTTGGGAACCAACAAAGCACAAGGATTTAAGCTCTTGCAAACTAAACCCTCATCCAACAACTTCTTTACTTGAGGAATAAACTCAAGCCCAAGAGGTGTGGCAATGCTAGCAAGTGTCTTTTTACAAAAGAGAAAATGTGGAGGTTGTCTAAGAGGGAAAGTTTCTTTAATGTTTGTCTTTATTGTAAAATGAGTTTCCTTCTTAGCTAAACTCTTGGAGGAGACACTTACCTCCTTACACTTCTCTTTAACCACTAATGGTTGTACTTCTTCTTGGGGGTAGATTTCTTCACTAGATTTTTCCCCTTTCGCTTCTTCACTTTCACTAGAGGAAGGTGAAGTAGTAACCTCATCTTGGCTACTATAAATGTCTTGGCCCTTCATAATCATGGTTTTTGTGGTGGGGCATTGAGAAGTAATGTGTCCTCTTCCAAGACATTTAAAGCACTTTATAGAGCTAGTTTTCTCTTGCATACTAGCCTTAGGGGCTTGCTTTTCTATTTTCTTCCCCTTATCATCTTTGGGCTTAGAAGGTGTCACCCCTAAGATGCCTTGACCTTGGTCTTTCTTTGGATAAGAGTGAGAGCCATAAGATTTTGAAGTAGACTTCTTTTTAAGTTGTTGCTTTACCCTTATTTCCCAATCTAAGTTAGCCTCTACATTGTCCTTCCCATGGAAGTATGGGAGGTTAATGTTAGCCTCTTGAGGCTTTCTTTCCTTTTCTCTTCTATGGGAGTGAGGTCTAAGATGTGACCTATGCCTTTCTTCGTAATAGTCACGAAGTTCTTCACTTAGGCTCTTGCAAGAGTTATGATTACTATAGAAGGCATGTTTTTCTCTTTTCATTTCTTTCATTATTTTTCTTCTTTCTTCCTCTCTTATTTTCTTTCTTTCATCTTGACTTATTTCTTTCTCTCTTATTCTCTTTTCACTATCCTAAGGGAAAATTGCCTAAAATTATTACACACAAATGAAATTGAACACGGATGCTCCAGGAAAATTTAAATGGCCATAACTTCTGACTTTGATATCTGATTGTGGGCCATAACATATTGAGAATATTGAAATTGAACATAAAGTCTCCTAAAAAATTCTAACTAGCACAACGTTTGACTCGGATGTCTGTTTGAGTCCCATAATATATCGAGACTACCGAAATTGAACATGGAAGCTCCGAGCAAATTCAAAAGCCCATAACTTCTGACTTGATTTATGATTAAGGTCCATTATATATCGAGACGCTCAAAATTGAACACGGAGTCTACTGGCAAATTTGAACTGAATATCTTTTGACTCGAGTTTTCGGTTGAGGCCCATAATATATCGAGACACTCGAGATGAAAGACGAAAGCTCCAGGAAAATTCAAACGACCATAACTTTTGACTTGAATATCGAGACACTCGAAATTGGACATGAAAGCTAGAGCATATTCAAACAGCTATAACTTTTGACATGGATGTTTGATTGAGAACCAACATATACCGCGACACTTGAAATTCGACATGGAAGCTTTGGGCAAATTCAAATTGCGATAAGTCTTGACTCGGACGTCTAATTGCAGACCGTAACATATCGAGACTCTCAAAATTGAACAAAGAATCTCCTCGCAAATTCAAATTGCCATAACTTTTAAATCGAATGTCCGATTGAGTCCCAAAATATATCGAGAATCCCGAAATTGAACACTGATGTGCCATCATTTTCTTCTATTTCTTAAACCCTTTTTGCAGCATTTTAATTACTGATTAGTCTTAAATGTCAAATTAATTAGGCAGTTTTATTATTTGGGCTCATTAAGCTAATTTGATGTTTTTAATCTAATTTCAGGAACTAATGAAACATTGGGCTTAATCCGGATTTTGATTGTGGGCTTGAAGAGGGAAAATAAAGCAGCGCTTACCTTAGTTAATTTCTAATTAGGAGATTGCAATTTTATTTTATGTTGTTTAGTGTTTATTTCTTTTTGGGCCAAAATAATGTGATAGGGCCCAGTAACTTTGAGTGACTCTTTTAAATAGCATCCTTGGGATTCGTGCAAGGCTATTCTGTTAGACTGTTATTCAGAGCATATGGTTTAGGGTTTTACGTTTTCTATTCTAATGCTACTGTTCACGTAAAGCAATTTTCCATTTTCTGCTTCTAATTACAATTTCGTTCTTGTTTCTTCTTCTGCCTTTAGTTTCATTAACATTTTCTGTTCTTAGTTTCATTTACATTTTCTGTTCTTAGTTTCATTTATGTTTTATGCTCTTATCTTTATTTACATTTCTACTCCTAGTTTCATTTATGTTATATGTTTTCGTTGAAATTATGGAAGGCTAATTTTCTGGTGTTGTTTCCTTTTGAGAATGAAGCTTAACTCTCTTTGAGGCTCTGTTTATAATGTAGCTTCCTGTCAGTTTTCCCTTCACCAATTAACCCACATTCATTAATATTAATCTGTGCATGTTTCGTGTTCGATTAATTGCCTCTGAGCCTAACTTGCGTTCATGCTTTATGGACGAAGGGTTAATTGGTGTATGTGTTGCCTAATCACGTATTGACAGCCCTAAGTTGGTTTTCGCTTAGTAAATTAAAATAGGGTTGGATTAAGTGGTTAACTGTTAGGGACGAATTCTCCATAACCTAGGACAAGAGAGTGGCTTCTGAATCAGAGGAAACAACCCGTTTTTAATACTATTAATTTCGTATTCTAGTTCGCTTGTTCTTTATTTCACAAAACAAACAACCCCCCCCCCCAATCGTTACTGTTACTGCAAGTATATTATGAACATTTGGTTTATCATTGCTCGTTAAGAAACGACCTAGGATCACTTCCTAGTTACTGCATTTTAATGTTTATTTGATTCGGGTACGGCCTCGATCAAATTTGGCGCCATTGCCGGGGAGCAGTGTCCAAAGGTTCATAATAGCTAGTGTTGTGTTAGTGTTTGTGTTAGTGTTGTTTAGTGTCTTGTTATTTTGTTTAGTGTGTGTTCTGCTTTAGTTTTTCTATTAAGCACTTCCCCTGTTTCAGTTTTGGGTGTTTTGCTGTGAATAGTGTATTGCGATGGATTTAGCGACCACTTTTGCTTGCGGCAAAACAGAGTAGTAGTGGAAATCCCTTAACGACGGATTTTAGCGACCACCCTTGTTGAATTAATTGGGATTTTTTGTTTTGGTAGCTAGAATTGTTATTTTTGGCTGAATTTTTTTGTAGTTACTTCTTTTAATCCATATTTTGTGGGGAAAATAGCTAGAGCCTTTAGTTTGATCAGATTTGAAAGTTCCAAAAAAGTAGCAAATTTTATTTTTGTCAAAACTTCAAACGGCCATAACTTTTGCTCCGGTAATCAGAATCGCTATTATTTTATATGTATTTGGGGTAGGAAAAAATTTCCTACACTGTGAGAGCGGGCCGTGGGCCGGCTGAGCCGGCTGGCTGAGGTCTACATCATCCAAAAAAAGTTATTCTGTCAAAAGTTTTTTATTTTTCAAGTTTTACTCTCTTATTTTTCTTAACCTACCATTTTTAGCTTCCATAGTTAGACTTTGAATTTTTGTTTTAAATTTTATGTGCTATCTTGTCATCATTTTATAAGGTTGCTCACAAAATTTCAAGTCATTTGGATATCATTTGAGGGTAGCTGTAGTTCAAATGTACACTTTTATTTACATGAGAAGGCAACTAGTTGTGCATGCTGAATGTAGTGTATGACTCGAGGCAATCCATCTGACTTACAACCCTTTGATCCTGATATAGATAGGACATTTCATAGATTAGTTAGGCATCATTTTGTACCTTTTGATCATCCTGAGCATTCCATTACTGGTGAGTTTGTGCATTCTGTTATTGGTGATTTTGAACATCCTGATTTTGAGCATTATGAGAACATGGCACAACCTCCACCCCATTACAGTACTCTAAGGGAAATGGTTGCACCTGATTTCACCTATGAAAGCTTGTGCATCCAATACCCTGATGAGGATGTCCCATATGTTCTTAAAACTGGACTGATCCATTTGCTTCCAAAGTTTCATGGCCTTGCAGGTGAAGACCCACACAAACACCTGAAAGAATTCCATATTGTCTACTCCACCATGAAACCACCAGATGTCCAGGAGGATCACATATTTCTGAAGGCCTTTCCTCATTCTTTAGAGGGAGTGGCAAAGGACTAGCTATATTACCTTGCTCCAAGGTCCATGATGGAAGCTTGCTTGTGGAGCTTCTATGGAGGCTAGATCTTTGAGCTTCAATGAGGTTCTTTAATGGTGATTTTACACCATGGAGATGCAGCGGAAGGTAAAGGAGAAGAGGAGAGGGGAGGCACCATCCACTAGGGAATAAGCCAAGGAAGAAGGAGCTTCACCACCAAGAATTGCCTTGGATAAGAAGCTTGAAGAGGATGCTTTAATGGAGGAAAAGAAAGAGAGAAGGGGGAGCACGAAATTGAAGGAATACAAGAGGGAAAGAAGTGGAACTTTGAAGTGTATCTTATAAGACTTTCATTCATCAAAGTTACAACAAGTGTTACACATGCTTCTATTTATAGACTAGGTAGCTTCCTTGAGAAGCTTTCTTAAGAAAACTTCCTTGAGAAGCTTCTTTGAGAAAACTTCCTTGAGAAGCTAGAGTTTAGCTACACACACCCATCTAAAATCTAAGCTCACGTCCTTGAGAAGCTTCCTTGAGAAGCTAGAGCTTAGCTACACACACCCCTCTAATAACTAAGCTCACCTCCTTGAGAAGAGAAGCTAGAGCTTAGCTACACACCCCTATAATAGCTAAGCTCACCCCCATGACAAAAAACATGAAAATACAAAAAAAATCCTACTACAAAGACTACTCAAAATGCCCTAAAATACAAGGCTAAAACCCTATACTACTAGAATGGCCAAAATACAAGGCCCAAAAGAAGAAAACAACCTATTCTACTATTTACAAAGAAGAGTGGACCCAACCTTGGCCCATGGGCTCAAAAATCTACCCTAAGGTTCATGAGAACCCTAAGGCCTTCTTTATCAACTCTAGCCCAATCCTCTTGGAGCCTCTTGCTCATGGCTCTGGTAACTGGTCCTTTCCTAGGGAGGATTGCATCATCCCCTCCCCCTTGAAGAGGATTTGACCTCAAATCTGTTGGTTCCTCCTCCTCTATATCAGCTCCACCTGCAAAAGGAATTAAATCAGAAATATTAAAAGTGGTGCTGACAGGTCCAACCTATAGGCATTATTACTGATCCTCTCCATGACCTGAAAAGGTCCATCCCCTCTAGGGCTAAGCTTGGATTTCCTTTTAGTAGGGAATCTTTCCTTCCTAAGATGGAGCCAAACCCAGTCCCCCTCATTAAGAACTAGCTCATTTCTTCCTCTATTGCCCTTAATTGAATACACCTTTGTTTGGTTCTCTATTTGGGTCTTAACCCTCTCATGCAACTTCTTTACAAACTCTGACCTAGATTCCCCTTCTTTATGTATAAAAGAAGTGTCAAGTGGGAGGGGAATGAGGTCTAAGGGTGTTAAGGGATTGAACCCATAGACAACCTCAAAAGGGGATTGCTTGGTGGTTCTATGAACCCCTCTATTGTAGGCAAATTCTACATGAGGAAGATACTCATCCCAAGACTTATGGTTGCCTTTTAGAAGAGCCCTTAAAAGAGTGGATAAAGACCTATTCACTACCTCTGTTTGCCCATCAGTTTGTGGATGACAAGTGGTAGAGAAAAGAAGCTTAGTTCCTAGCTTAGCCCATAATGTTTTCCAGAAGTGGCTAAGGAACTTAGCATGTCTATCTGACACAATGGTCCTAGGCAAACCATGGAGTCTCACAACTTCCCTAAAAAAGAGTTTTGAGATATGAGAAGCATCATCCACCTTGTGGCATGGTATAAAGTGTGCCATCTTGCTAAACCTATCCACCACTACAAAGATAGAGTCTACACCACTTTGGGTTCTAGGGAGCCCAAGGACAAAGTCCATACTAATGTCTACCCAAGGTGCAGATGGAATGGGTAAGGGTGTGTATAGCCCATGAGGCATCACCCTAGACTTGGCTTGTAAACAAGCCACACACCTAGTGCAATGCTTATGGACATCTTTCTTCATATGGGGCCAATAGAACTTTTCTTTGAGTAAGACAAGGGTCTTGTCTATCCCAAAGTGGCCCATGAACCCACCCTCATGGCTCTCCTTAACAAGTAATTTCCTGATGGTTCCTTGGGGTATGCAAAGCTTTCCCTCTTTGAACAAATACCCCTCAGCCAAATAGTATCCATCTTGGGCCTTTTTCCCACAACTCTTGTAAATGGGAGAGAAATTTTCATCTAAAGCATACAAGTCCCTAATGTTATCAAATCCTAAAATTTGAGCTCCTTGGGAGCAAAACAATGTGTGTCTCCTAGAGAGAGCATCAACTACCACATTTGTTTTTCCCTTTTTGTATTTGATAACATATGGAAATTGCTCTAGGTACTCTACCCATTTTGCATGCCTTTTGTTTAACTCGCTTTGCCCTCTAATGAACTTAAGTGATTGATGATCACTATGAATGACAAATTCCTTGGAAACAAGGTAATGTTCCCAAGTTCGGAGTGCTCTTATTAAGGCATAAAGCTCTTTATCATAGGTGGGGTAGTTAAGGGTGGCACCATGAATTTTTTCACTAAAATAAGCAATAGGGTGCCCACCTTGTAACAAAACAGCTCCAACTCCCACTCCAGAGGCATCTCATTCTAGCTCAAAAGTTTTAGAAAATTCAGGAAGAGCTAGAACAGGTGCCTTAGTAAGCTTTTCTTTGACCAAAGCAAAGGCTTGCTCTTGTTTTTCACCCCAGGTAAATGCCACATTCTTCTTCACTAGCTCATTGAGAGGTGATGCAATTGTAGAGAAATTAGGAACGAACCTTCTATAGAAGCTTGCCAACCCATGGAAGCTCCTAATATCTCCCACACTTTATGGGGTGGGCCATTCTTGGATGGCCTTGATTTTCTCAGGGTCCACTTGGACCCCATTTCTACCAACTACAAACTCTAAGAAAACTATATTTTCTACACAAAAAGTACGCTTCTCTATATTTGCATAGAGGGTGTTTTTCCTAAGGACTGAAAGAACTTGCCTGAGATGTCCTAAGTGATCATCTAGGCTCCTACTGTACACTAAAATATCATCAAAATAAACAACTACAAATCCACCTATGAAATCCATTAAGACATGATGCATAAGCCTCATAAAGGTCTTGGTGCATTAGTGAGCCCCAAAAGGCATCACTAGCCATTCATACAAACCAAACTTGGTCTTGAAAGCGGTTTTCCACTCATCACCCTTTTTCATCCTGATTTGGTGATACCCACTTTTAAGATCAATTTTTTGAAAAGATATTGGCACCATGCAACTCATCAAGCAAATCATCAAGTCTAGGAATGGGGTGCCTATACTTTACAGTGATGTGATTGATGGCCCTGCAATCTGTACACATTCTCCACGTACCATCCTTTTTGGGCACCAACAACACTGCACAGCACATGGCTTAGGCTCTCTTGGACCCAGCCCTTCTTCAACAATTCTTTAACCTGAGACTCTATCTCCTTAGTCTCCTAAGGGTTAGTCCTGTAGGCTGGCCTATTAGGAAGGCTTGCTCCTGGGACTAAATCTATTTGGTGTTCTATTCCCCTTAAGGGAGGTAGCCCAGGGGGTATCTCTTTGGGAAATATCACCAAATTCATGTTAAGAGTTCTTGGACCTTGGGGGGTAAGGTCTCAAATGTAGGAATTGTGGCAGTGCTAAGGGATG
>NW_021143781.1:0-68799 GCF_004193775.1 Glycine soja | reverse complement strand
AGTCTCAAATACTTGTTCGATCAGAAGGAACTCAATATGAGACAACGAAGATGGATGGAGTTCCTCAAGGATTATGATTTTGGACTTTCCTACCATCAAGGAAAGGCTAATGTAGTAGCCGATGCGCTAAGCCGGAAATCTTTACATGTTGCAACTATGATGAGCTTGGAGCAGAGATTGATAGAGGAGTTCCGAGATTTGAATCTAGCAATCGAGATGCGACCCAAGAGCTTATTTGTGGGAGCATTGCAGATCACCAATGAATTTGTAGATCACATACGCGAGGCTCAAGGGGATGACCCATTTTTGCAAGGCAAGGTGTTAGATATAATGGGGGATAAGGGTGTGGAGTTTGAGAAGGACACAATCGGGTTAATTAGATTCAAGGGGAGGATATGTGTGCCATCTTTAGATGATTTGAAGGTTAAGATCTTGGAAGAAGCGCATAAAAGTCGTCTTAGTTTCCATCCAGGAATGACTAAGGTTGAGCAAGATGTAGCTGAATATGTAGCAAGATGTCTGACATGTCAAAAGGCTAAGGTTGAGCACCAGCGACCATCGGGAGAATTGAAGCCATTGGAAATTCCGGAATGGAAATGGGAGAGCATATCTATGGATTTTGTATCTAGTTTGCCCAAGACTAGTTGTGGGCATGATGCTGTGTGGGTCATAGTTGATCGACTCACCAAATCTGCTCATTTTATTCCGGTGAATATGAAGTATAGAATGGAGAAGCTAGTAGAGTTGTACATCAAGGAAGTGGTAAGGTTGCATGGAATTCCTTCTAGTATTGTATCTGACAGGGATCCGAGGTTCACTTCGCGATTTTGGACCAGTCTACATGAAGCCTTGGGGACAAAGCTAAAGCTTAGTTCAGCTTATCATCCTCAAACGGATGGTCAGACTGAACGAACCATTCAGACTCTAGAGGATCTACTTCGGGCGTGTATTATAGAGCAACAAGGTAGCTGGATGGATTGTTTGCCATTGATTGAGTTTACTTACAACAATAGTTACCAAGCCAGCATTGGTATGGCTCCTTTTGAAGCTTTATATGGACGAAAGTGCAAAACTCCTATTTGTTGGTATGATGATGGAGAAGCAGTACTTCTTGGACCTGAAATGCTACAACAGATTAACGAACAAGTGAAGTTGATTCGAGAGAAGATAAAAGCATCTCAGGATAGGCAGAAGAGCTATTACGATAGAAGGAGGAAACCACTAGATTTTCAGGAAGGAGAACATGTGTTTTTGAAGGTTTCTCCCGTAACCGGAGTTGGAAGAGCTCTCAAGGCTAGGAAGTTGACACCCAAGTATCTAGGTCCGTATCAGATTTTGAAGAAGATTGGGCCTGTAGCTTATCATATCGCCTTACCTCCGAGTTTATCGAATTTGCATACTGTGTTTCATGTCTCTCAACTGAGACGGTACAACCCAGATCCATCACATATACTTGCAGTGGATGAGGTACAGGTGAAGGATAACCTCACATACAAAGCACAACCTCAGAAGATCACTGACCGAAGAATGAAGTCTTTGAGAGGAAAGGAGATCGCGTTGGTAAAGGTGCAGTGGGGAAACGATGAGGGTGATTCTACATGGGAGTTGGAGGATAGGATGAGAGAATTGTACCCAAGCTTGTTCATCGAGTAGTTAATTTCGGGGACGAAATTCCTAAAAGGGTGGGAGTATTGTAACATCCTGGAAATTTCTACCCGGAATTTTTGGAAACGATGTATTTTGAATGATTATATATATAAGTATTATTCAGTGTATATGCATATATGTTCTTGGTAAGGGTAGGAATAGTGGGGGCAAGATATGCGGGTTAGACTAATTAAGGAAGAGAAATCCATAACTGGGAGGTTATGGGTTAATTCTTAATTAATTAGTTTAAAAATCATCGTTTTGCGTGCGACTTAAAATTTAACGAAACCAACCTCTGAACCACGCTCGGGGTTTTATTCTGAGCGTTTTGATATATATATTGCTTGCTTTCGAAAACTGGCCCCGACAGACGCAGAGAAACGCGAGGAACTGGAACCAGAGAAACGGCACGCAAACCGAGGCAGGATTTTAGCGTTTCAAAGGTCAGATTTTCTCACTTTTGTGGCTGAGTATGGGTCACAGTCAAAAAGAGAAAGTGGGCCCTTTTTGCTCCACTCAAATAGGGACATGTGGCATAGTTATAATAAAATAATAAGAAGTCAGGAAAAAGCCTTTTTACAATTAAAAAGCAACACTCTCTCTCTTCACTCAGCCCCACACTTTCCAGACAGCTCTCTCTCTCCCTCACGTTGCCATTTTCTTCTTCTTCATTCTCCATTGAAGCTCCAAGCAAAGCTTCAACCTTTGGCCATCATTTCTGCTCCAAATCGCGAAAGGAGGGCATTTTCGGAGTCGTGAAGTGCGTGGCTACGAGTGGGACTTCGAAATTTCAGGTTTGGGTGGACTTCTTTCTCCTTTGATTTTCGTGGGTATGGGGTTTTGGGAGATATGATGGGTAGTCTTGCTAGGTTTCTGCTGTATGATGATTATTTGTGAAGAAATTTGTTGAAAGTTTGTCGAAATTGCCATGTTTGGATGAGTTAAACATACCCATTCTGTTTTAGGGTTTTTATGATGATGCTTGTGATGTTCATGTGCTGAAATTGCTTATGGAAACTATTAGAGATGAAGGGTAGAGTTAACCTAGGGTTAGAAAGTGAGAATGTGGTGTTGTGAGTGGAAAAAGAGTGAGGCTTTGAGAGTTGGAAGGTTAAATCTGGATTCTGTGGTAAATGGAGGTTAAAGTGAGTTAATCTTAGCTTGAAATGCCATTTAGAACATGTGAGAAAGGTTAGGCTGTGCTAGATAGAAAAACAAATGACCAAAGTGAACCAAGAGCCATTTCAAGGGCAAAATTGGGTGTTGAGGAGTCAAATTTTGATTCGGTGGAATTTTAGGTGTAAATTCAGTTTGAGCAAGTTTAGATTGATGTTATGGACTTGTGTGAGGTGAGAGTTTGCTTCAAATTTACCTCATTCTAAATTTCACTTCTCAAACCTAGAAAACCCATTGAATGGAGGGGTGTTGGACACCTAGATTCTGTGTTGCTGTGTTTTGAAGCTTGGTTTTGGGTTAGACATGATTGATACATGATTTGGGACTTGTAGGAATTGATTTGGGCAAGATTGGATGAGAGGAAGTGTGATTTTCGAAATCTGCACTTATGCAGAATTTTGCTCTCAAAATAGGTGCAGCAGAATTTTGGCTTGTGCAGAAAAATGCTTGTGTGTGGTTAGCTGTGGAAAGAGTAGTGCAGAATGAGTTGTGGATGTTTGCTAGTAGATCCCAACGGTCAAAATGTAGGCTTAAGTATTAGAGACTTCCAGTAAAATTTTCGATTCGATCCAACGGTTAATGAACCGGAACGAAGGAATTGTTACTGGGGTCTTTAAGTGAGAAAAATTGTGATTTGGTTGGTGTTTTGGCAGAGTTTTCTGCCTATGCTCTGTTTTGCTTGGCTGTGATAGCTTGTGCGGTTTGAATGTTGTTTTGCTTGGATGTTGTGGAAGCTTGAGAGGATTGATGGGGACCCGGTGTTGAGAGAAACGAGGATATGGGCTACGTGGGAGTACGTGAGCTCAGATGGAGGTGGGTAACAGGGGATGGTGGGTTTATGCGCGCTTTGTGGATGTGGAAAACTTGTTGTGCACCATCGCCCGACTGCCACCTAGTACCACATGTGATGGGTACCCCATAATCCTACAAGCTTGAGACGAGGAAGTGTTGAAGGGTGAAACTTCCTGCTTTTATTGTTGACCACAGAGTGGTACCTGGAGATATGTCGCGGGGGTCAAGAGACCTTGGGGATGTCAGGTGGGGTGCTATTGCCCAAAACCAAGCTTGACCAATCCCGACCTAACCCGGGCATAGTCGGTCAGTGAGAACCTGTGATGTACCTAAACAGGCGAGCTCCTGGCAGTCAACAGATAAAAGGAACAAAGACCACAAAGCAAGGAGGCTTGTGGTGGCTGGCCAGCTGTGAAACTTGATTGATATGTGAGATATGGTCTCTGGTAATCGATTACCAAGGGTGGGTAATCGATTACAAGGCTTAAAAATGAAGACAGGAGGCTGAGATGGTCTCTGGTAATCGATTACCACGGGGTGTAATCGATTACCAGGCTTGAAAACGAGGTCAGGAAGCCATGAGGGCTTCTGGTAATCGATTACCAAGGGGTGTAATCGATTACCAGGCTTAAAAAGGGGACTGGGAGATAGTAGAAGCCTCTGGTAATCGATTACCAGCCTGTGTAATCGATTACACAAAGGAATGGGTCACTGGTAATCGATTACCAGGCATGTGTAATCGATTACACAGTGCATTTTTGCATATTTCATGTCCTGAGGCTGTGTAATTCAAGTTTAGCCTCTGGTAATCGATTACCAAGGCTGTGTAATCGATTACCAGAGATGAAAAGCCTTAAGATACTCCTTTTAATTTGCATGTAGTGGTTATGAGACACATTGTGCGGCGGCATAGTAGATTCTTGTGAAAGAGTCTACCCCTTTCTCTTCTTTCTTGTAGATCGTGATGGCGGCGCAGCTAATCCGTGATCGAGTAGAGATGGAGTGCCTAGAGGGAGCTTGGGAGACCCTCGAAGGCAACACGAGGTTCCGATTTCGGGGCACCATTCGATTCACGGCTACTTTTTGGTGCATCCAGATGAACCTGCACGGACGCTTCAGCGCACGGTGGAGTGGATACTACCCACGCCTACACCATATCGTCCAGTGGAGCCCGTCCAAGTGATCGAGGTAACGTCATCCGAGGAAGACCCTGAGGAGGATCCCGAGGAGCTACCTCCTGAGCCTGCTGTGGATGCTCTTGACTTTCTAGAGGGCGATGAGGACCCACTTCCTGAGGTGGATTCTCCCGAGGAAGTCATGTCGGCATCTGAGGCAGATTCTACGGAGGATGGTGGCCCGGGGGAGATGGCGATCAGCGGAGGCTCTTCATCCTAGTGGACAGCTCTTTGGATTCGTTTTGTATACTTTTGAGGGTGGGTGTATCTAGGACTGACTGTTAGGTTTACTCTTTTGTTTTTGTATGGGTAGACCTGATGTATAGGCATTTGATGATTGTATACATGTGGCTAAAGCCACCACTATGAACACCTTTGCTCTGGATGACACTATGTATTTTGTAAAACTCCCATATTTTGGACAGCTTTAAATGATGAATGCATTTATGATCGATCTTGTTATTTGAAAAGAAAGCATTAGCAACTTTATTTGTAAAAGAGTTTATCGACCATATTATATTCTTTTGTTTTCACGTGACGACCTAAAGTAATGGCTGGTACATTCTTCCTTTTGAAAAAGCAAAATAGTTTAGAGATTATGAGCGGTAAGAAAGAAATGACTCCGAATAGAGTTGTGAACTGGCCATTCAGGACTTTATAGAGAGGATTTTCCTTCTAAACCTAGTTATGGTGAAAAGAGAAAGAAATGAGAAAGAAAAAGAAAAAAAAAATTACCATGGGTTTTGTTATTTAAATTATTACTATTAAACCAGTCATTAATTTAGGGACGCCACACGGGTTCCTCTGGATGTACCAATGAAGTAGTAGTGAGTCGGATCGTGCCACGGAATCGGCACCTCGCATTGCCTTTGAGGGTCTCCCAAACTCCCTTTAGGCACTCCATCTCCACACGATCATGGATTAGTTGCGCTGCCATCGCGATCTACAAGAAATAAAAGAAAGGGGGTAGACTCTTTCACGAGAAATCTAACTACGGGTAACAAGACAATGCGTCCCATAACCGCTACATGTAGTTAAAAGGTATGCCTCAAGGGTTTTCTTCTCTGGTAATCGATTACCAGAGGCCAAACTCGAGTTACATAGCTTCAGCACAAGGAAACCTGCAATTTACACTGTGTAGTCGATTACCCATAACTGGTAATCGATTACCAGTGCCCTGTTACTTTGTGTAATCGATTACACAACATTGTAATCAATTACCAGAGACCACCTCAACATACTGTCTCCATTTCTAAGCCTTGTAATTGATTACACCCCTTGGTAATCGATTACCAGAGGCCATCTCAACTTCCTGTCTCCATTTCTAAGCCTTGTAATCGATTACACACCCTTGGTAATCGATTACTAGAGGCCATGTTAACTTCATGTCTCCATTGGTTAGTGTTGTAATCAATTACACACCCTTGGTAATCGATTACCAGAGGCCATATTCCAGATATCACTCAAGATCCATAGCTGGCCAGCCACCACACAAGCCTCCTTGCTTTGTGGTCTTTGTTCTTTTATTGGTTGACTGCCAGGAGCTCGCCTGTTTAGGTACATCACAGGTTCTCACTGACTGATTATGCCCGGGTTGGGTCGGGATTGGTCAAGCTTGGTTTTGGGCAATAGCATCCCACCTGACGTCCCCAAGGTCTCCTGACCCCGGAGACATATCTCCAGGTACCACTCTGTGGTCAACAAACAAAAGTAGGAAGACTGACTATTCTACACTTCTTCACATCAAGCTTGTGGGATTATGGGGTACCTGTCATATGTGGTACTAGGTGGTGGTCGGGCGATGGTGAAAATCAACTCTCCCACATCCACAAATCAAACATGAACCCACCATCCCCAGTTGCCCACCTTCAACTGAGCTCACGTACCCCCACGTAGCCCTTATCCTCGTTGCTCTCAGCACCGGGTCCCCATCAACCCCTCCATGCTTCCACAAATCCAAGCAATTCAATATCCAAACATCATGAACTACCCTAAACCAAGAAAACAGGGCAGAGGCAGAAAACTCTGCCCAAAGCATATTCCAATACCACAGCTTTCCCTACTCAAATACCCCAGTAACATTCTCTTCATTCCGATTCGTTAACCGTTGGATCGACTCGAAAATATTACTGGAGGTCCCTAGTAGATAAACATACATTTTGACCGTTGGGATCTGCTAAAAAATGTCCAGAGCCCAATATGTACTACCATTTCCATAACCAGCAATGCACAAACATTTTTTGCACAAGCACAAAATTCTGCTGCACAAAATTTCACAGCTTTTTGCTGCACAAATTGGGTAGATTTCGAAATCCATCTTATCCACCTCCAATTTTGCTCAAATTGGATCGTACAAATCCTAAATCATGTATAAATCACATCTAAACCAAAAACAAGCTTCAGACCAAGGCAATTCAAAATTTAGGTATCTAAAGCCCTCAATTAAGTGGATTTTCAAGGTTTGAGAAGTGAAAATGAGAATGGGGTAATTTTGGAGCAAACTCTCATCTCAAACAAGTCTATAACATTAATTTAAACTCGCTCAATCTGGTTTTACAACGAAATCTCCACCGATTCAAAATTTGACCCCTCAACACCCAATTTACCCTAGAATTGGCTCTAGCTTTTACTTTGGTCACTCATTTTCCTCATTTGTTCTGCCCAAGCTTTCCCACAAGTCCTAAATGACATTTTAAACTAGGATTAACTCACTTTAGCCCCCAATTACCACTAACCCCAAATTTAGCTTTTCAAACCCTCAAAACCTCACACTTTTCCACTCACATCACTACCATTCTCACATTTAACCCTAGATTAACTTTCCCCATCATCTCTACCAGTTTTCTACCAACAATTTCAGCACACAAACATCACCAAGCATCATCATAAAACCCTAAAATAGAATGGGTAAATTTGGCTCACATCAAACATGACAAGTTTAGCATGCTTTCAACAAATTCCTTCACAAATAACTACCATAAGGCATAAACTTGGTAGAACTACCCATCATATCTCCCAAAAACCCAATACCCACGAAATTTATGTGAGAAGAAGTCTACCCAAACCTGAAATTGAAGTTCCACAACGTAGAGGTGCGCTTCACGACTCTGAAAATGGCTTCCTTTTGCAATATGGAGTAGAAATGGTGAGCAAAGTTTGGAGCTTTAATGGGCAACAATGGTGGATGAGAAGGGGAGAAGAAAAGCAACGTAAGAAGGTGAGGAGAGCTTCTGAATTTTTCTGAGTGAGTGAAGAGAGAGAGAACGTGGCTTTTTATGAGAAAGTGAGTTTCCTTTTTCCTATTATTTTATTTTCTAAAGCACTTGCCACTTGTCCCATTTTGAGTGGAACAAAAAGGGGCCCACCTCTTCCCCTTGATGTGACTCATACTCAGCCACGAGAAGAGAAAAATTTGACCTTTTGAAATGCTAGAAGCCTGCCTCGATTTGCGTGCCGCTTCTCTGGTTCCAGTCCCTCGTGTGTCTCTGCACATGTCGGGGCCCGTTTTCGAAAGTAAGCAATATATATATCAAAACGCTTTGAATGAAACCCCGAGCGTGGTTCAGAGGTTGGTTTTGTTAAATTTTAAGTTGCATGCAAAACGATAATTTTTAGACTAATTAGTTGAGAACTAATCTATAACTGTCCAGTTATGGATTTCTCTTCGTTAATTAGCCTAACCCGCGTATCTTTCCCCCAATGTATATACTTCTACCAATAGTATATATATATATATATATACACTGAATAATACTCATATATATAATTATTCAAAATGCATCGTTTACAAAATTTCGGGTAGAAATTTCCAGGATGTCACACAATGGGCCTATATATTTGTGTGGCTGACTTCGAAAAGATAAAGGGAGAGATGTTCTAAAAGAACTTAATTGTCAAATTCTCTCTAAACAAATATTGGTCAAACACTTGCAAATCTATTGAGAATTCTTCTAGGATCTTCAATTTGTATCATCTACTCTAAAGAAGAGAAATCTTTCTGTTCATCTCATAAACTCAGTTGAAATCAAGAGACTGTTTGTCTCTTGGATTGTGAGAATATTGAGCACAAGTGGGTTTCTTGAGGATTGGACGTAGGCACGGGAAGTGGTCGAACCAAGATAAAACAAGTTTGCATTTCTCTCTTCCCTTATCTCAGTTATTTTATTGCAGTTTACTTTGTCTTGCGCATTTAAAAGAACATTATTAAATTGATTGCTTCTTCTTCTTCTACATTCCGAGCCTATCATATATCATTTAAAAATGGGTTAAAATTTGTTAGTGGGGAAATTTTGAAACTTAATTCACCCCCCTCTTAAGTTATTGAGGCCACTTGTCCTACATTTGTGAATATAAGCCTAAGAGAACCCGACTCTTAGCCCAAAACAGAAGACCCTATTCTAGCATGCTTTAAGCGATTCATGCATAACCAAAAAGACCGTGTAAAACCATACACAAAAAAAAAAACGAGCAAGAGAGATACAACCTCACCAATATTTCCACAAAAACCTTGTTGGATTGAGGAGGTGATCTTCTTCAACTCAAAAGACACAACTCACTTCCAAAAAAAGATCTTTATAACCAAACGATTACAAAGTTATGAGTTACTATAAAGCTCTTTTCTTCTCTTTTCTTAATCACTAATGACAGCACGAGATCTTACTCATTCAGAGGCTAAGATGTTTTTCAAGATATTGAGAATTCTCTTGATGTGTTTATGTGTATATGAGTGAACACAAACTGGTTATTTATAGAGAAAATAGTTATAATTGCCTGTAATCGATTAAATCTAAAAGGTAATCGATTAATTCAAGGAAGTAATTGTTGGATCAAGTGGCCTCGAAATAATTAAGAAGGGGGGGGGGGGTTGAATTAATTATTAGTGAACCTTTACTAATTAAAAATCTATCCTTCTTAATATTACTAGATTTGATTAGACTTTTACTATAATGTTAAGAAAGTAAAGAACAGAAATAGAAACTTAACCAAAAGTAAAAACGATCACTCACTTAATTCTCCATATTCTCCCCCTTTGTTTTTGAGTTTATGCTTCACTTGAAATTAAGTTAATTACTTATGTGAGTTCTTGATTTAATCCCTATTTCTCTCCCCCTTTGGCATCAACAAAAAGCCAAAGTGCGTAACAAATATAAAACATACATACATTACTAATCATTCACAAGATATTTATTGAAAAATCTAAACCAATCATGAAGCAAGAAACAAGAATAGATCAAATATATAAAAGCCACATAGTCATATAACATAATTCATAATTGTTCAATCATACTATGCAAATAAAAGAAATACTAAATTGTTCAAATGTCATAATAATATAGCCAAATACAAGGCTAGAAATCAAAGTACTAATAATGTTAAACATAATAGAAAACTAAGATGATGGTGGCGGTGGTGGTGGTAGATCAAAGCTTGTACGAATGTAAGAAACATCTTCTTTGACCTTGGTGATCCTTGACTCCATCTCATTGAATCGAATGTCCACTAGTAACTCCAAAGTATCAAACCTTTCACCAACAAAGGTTTGAAGACCATCGAACCTGTCCAAAATCTTTTGAAGAAGAGAGGAATCTTCTCCACCATGTAAATGTCCTTCTTCATCAATGGGTTGAGCACCCTTTTTCACCCAAAAGCCATCATGCTCTTTACGGTAACCAAAGGATGCAACACAACAGCGCCTATTAGAAAGGATCTCTTGATTGGAACATAAGGTTCAGAATCAAGAGGAATGTTGAAGTGTTGAAGGAAGAGAGTGACTAGGTGTGGATATGGCAATGGAGCATTTAATCACAATGCCTTATGCATGCGATATCGGACTAAGTGTGCCCAATCAATTTGTCGGCCTTTATGAAAAGCCCACATAACAATAAGATCTTCTTCAGAAACCTGTGCAAGGTTTGAAGATCTTGGAAGCAAGATACGCACAATGAGATAATGAAGGATGCGGCTCTCAAAAGCCAATGAACCGGCAAGAAGCCTTCCAGTCATATCCGCTTGGTTGGTGCAAACCAACCGGCGGGCATCATGCACAGAGAAATCATATTTCCAATCATCAATCAGTGTACCTTCAAATGGTACACCTTCACTGGATAATTGGGTCAAGTCATAGAATAGGGATTGGTCAATGACCATTTTAATCCTATAAACTTCAGAAATTAAAGTGTCTTCTTGGATTTCTAGGTTTGAATAGAAGGCTTTAACTAAATCAGAGTAAACAAGCAATTTTAAAGACATGAAAGGAATAAGATTGGAGTTTTCAAATGCCTAAATGCATTCAAAACTCTCATTTGAAAAGAAATCCATATCAATGAATTTTGGATCAATAATGGAAGGAGAAGAGAAAATATTTGTGTACCGTATCCGTTGTTCTTCGGATGAAAACAATGAGGAAGAGGAAATGGAGGAAGGAATCTGCGTTTCTTGAGTCTCGGAATGCCGTTGGCTTTGACTCGAAGAACCCTTTCGCTTCTTTGATGGTTCCGCCATTTCATGGGATTAATTGAAATTTCAATCGGTTCAAATGAAAGAAAATGAAAAAAGATGAAGTTTGGGCTTTGTGGGGAGTGATTTGGGCAAGAAATGAGTGAGATATGGCAGAAGGGAGAATTGGGAACGAGGGTTTTTGAAAAAGTGAGAAGTTGCAGATTTCTGATTTTGAATTTTGAATATATAGGGGGAGGGACGCGTTGTAATCAATTACAGAATTTGGTAATCGATTACACCTTACTTAACTGTTTGTAATTGATTACACTAATGTGGTAATCGATTACCAGAGAGCATTTTAGCCAAAACTAAATGCTGATTGACTTTTAAGGGAAGAGGGATTTGAATGAATATCAAAATACTTTCTTGAAGAAAATATATATTAAAAAAAACTTTATGACTGAATCTTAATCAAGTAATTCACATATCATATTCAAAATCATGCATAATAATTTAAAGGAAACATATACATACATACATACATACATACATACATACATATATATATATATTCAATTATATCACAATAATCAACTCAAGTATTGAAGAATAAAGATCATAAATATTATCAAAATATTTAAAGGAGACTTCATGCTTTGAGAAAGAAAATTAACTCAATCAAGAACATACAAACACATACTCATAATTTCAATCAAACAAGTCAAACAAAAATTAAAAAAAAATTGTTAGTCATCATAATCAAATTAATTGAAAGGAAAAATTTCAATAAACTTTCAAAAGAGAAAGGTTTTGATATTACCTTTTTCATGATTAAAGGTATCTAGATCTTCAAAGATGAAAGTCATACTTTTTGCTTTTTGCTTAATCTTCTTCAGAAATGTTCTCATCACTCTCATAATCCTTGGTTAGAAGGTTGATCTCTTTTTCTGAACCATCGGATGAATCATTGTCATCCCATGCAATGTAGGCCTTCTTGGTCCTTCTTTCATCATACCTTTTCTTATCACTTTTCTCAGGCCATTCTTCATTTGAAGGACAATTAGCTTTGATGTGACCAAGTTAGTTGCATTTGTAGCATCTAAGAACTTGAGAGTCTTCTTGTGATCTTCTTCCATTGTTAAAGTTCAGACGACTCTCAATTCTTCTTTTCTTGACATATTTTTGAAACTTCTTCACAAAGAGTGAGAAGTCTTCTTCATCATCTGAATCTTCTTCTTCATTTTCTTCTTGCATTAATGATGAGGCTTTAAGTGCTATACTTCTTTTCTTTTTGTCGGTTTCTTCATTTTGATTAAGACGTTGGAGTTCCATTTCATGTTGCTGCAATTTTCAAAACAAAGTAGCAAGAGACATAGAAGATAGATCTTTACTTTCAGAAATAACAGTTACCTTGGGCTACCATTCCCTACTTAAGCATCTTAAAACTTTATTAATTAAATCTTCATTAGGGAAGATTTTTCATATAGAGGCAAGATGGTTGACTATATGTGTAAATCTTTTCTGCATGCTATGGATGTTTTCATTTGGGTTCATCCTAAACAATTCATATTCATGTTTAAGGGTATTGACTCTAGATCTTTTTACATCAGTGGTGCCTTCATGTGTGTCGCAACGTGCCCTTTTGCGGGCGAGCGAAGGCGAGGCTCACGGGTGCGCTTTCCAAAGGAGGAAAGATGCGCGGAGTCGCCACCAACGTTTATTTGTGGAAAACGTCAGAAAAAACCGAAGGAAACCGGTCAAAATGAAAATTCTAAGTTCGGGAGTTGTATTTACGCTTGAGGAAGGTATTAGCACCTCTCACGTTTGTCTCAAAGGACAACAACCTATTTTTTAGAATTGTGGAAATTTTATTACCTTAACTTTTATTTCTTTTTATTTTTTGAGGTCGACAAAAGCGGGGCTTTTGCTCCTACGTACCCTCCATCGAAGAGGAAATCAGACCTACGTAGTTCTTTCTTAAGCGTGAATCAAGAGATTCTTTTACTTTGAAAGGTGATCATTTTAAGGCGTTGGACCTTAAAAATGATCCATTTTACTTGGTAAGAAACTGAAATGATAAACTTTCAAAACCCTATTTTTGTGGACGAGCTTGACTAGGCGAGTTGTTTTTAGCCTTAGTTTCACTTTAGTTATTAGTCAATTCAATTAAGAATGAGAAATCCAAAAGAGAAAACGTCCGATTGATTTTTCACTTTATTTTACTAAAAGGTATTTTTTTTATTATTATATTATTATTTTATCTCTTTTTTAATTTCCAACGTGGTTACGGCACGACCGAACGGTCGGAATTCATTTTAACTGAAATTAACGGATGATACAATTCAAATGATCGGTGGAAATTTATTTTATTTTTAGATTAGGCGAGAAATGACTTCAATAAATGGCTTAAGCACGTCAAAAGGGGGTATAGAAAGCGAATGAAAACGAGAATAAAAATACATGAAACAAAATGTGGACCACCACGGGTACATAGAATGAATTGAAAAGCTCGGTTTGAGGTACTTACCCGTTGAAGACTGAAGAAAACAAAGAACGAACGATGAATGTTGAAGAACGGTCGAGAATCTTCGCGTAATTACTCACGAAAACGTTACGGAAACGTTACGGAAGCGCCTCGGATTGGATTTTCTTCACGGAAATAATTTTCCTCAGTAATTTCAAGAGAATAAGAAGTGCCAAGAAGGCTGAACCCCTTCTCCCTTCACTCCTCCCCCTATTTATAGCAAAATAGGGGAGGAGCTTGCCACCCAGCTCGCCCAGGCGATCAAGGTTGCTTCCTCCAGAAGCAACAACCTTCTGGAGGAAGAATCTGGAAGGCCCAGGTGGGCCTGATTGCTATTTGTACCCCTTTTTTTACTAAATGCACCCCCTCTACCTTTTTTGGTAATTCTTTTTCCGTAACGTTACGAAAGTTTACGAATTTCGTAACGATACTTATTTTCCTTCCGCAAGGTTACGAGTCCTTATGGATTATGTATTTACTCTCTTTTTTAGCTTTCGAAGAAGTTATGAAAACTCACAGATTGCGAAAAATACCTCCTTTCGATTTCCGTCACATCACGGAATTTTCACGGATCGTGTAAGCCTGCTTCCTTTTGATTTTCGGCACGTCTCGGGACTTCACATATTGTGCAACAAAGGGTGTCAAATATCTCAAAGCGGCCAATCAATGGTTGTATATCATCAAATTATAATCCCCGGACGAAATTAGGGTATGACAGTTGCCCCTCTTTACTTACCTCTCATCAGAGATAAGAGGAAAGCAAAGATAAGACACTGATTTCGTGCACCCTGCCCTTTCCGTGATGACGATTCTCGTCTCTACTCCTTCTTTTTTGTTGTACAACACAAAACAAAATACAAAAAACAATAAGAACAACGAATATAATATACATATACACATATACACATGTTTGGCGAAGGAACCGATCCGAAAAATAACAGAAGAACATATTTCCCAGTCACCAGAGGCTCCGCGCTTGATTGCCTTGAGGCTCCGCACTTAGGCAATCATGAAACATAGCTCCAAACTCGAAGGTTGAGGACACATGAACAGCGCTAGGCAATAACTTTCATGGGGCTCCGAAAAAGGGGGAGAATGGAGGATTGCCTTGACGGTCCGAACTTAGGCAATCATGAAACATAGTTGTAAACTCGAAGGTGGAGGACACATGAACAGCGCTAGGCAATAACATTCATGGGGCTTCGAAAAAGGGGGAGAATTATGGATTGCCTTGAGGGTCCGCACTTAGGCAATCATGAAACATAGCTCCAAACTCGAAGGTGGAGGACACATGAACAGCGCTAGGCAATAACATTCATGGGGCTCCGAAAAAAGGGGGAAAATGGAGGATTGCCTTGAGGGTCCGCACTTAGACAATCATGAAACATAGCTGTAAACTCGAAGGTGGAGGACACATGAACAGCGCTAGGCAAAAACATTCATGGGGCTCCGAAAAAAGGGGGAGAATGAAGGATTGCCTTGAGGGTCCGCACTTAGGCAATCATGAATCATAGCTCTAAACTCGAAGGTTGAGGACACATGAACAGCGCTAGGTAATAACATTCATGGGGCTCCGAAAAAGGGGGAGAACGGAGGATTGCCTTGACGGTCCGCACTTAGGCAATCATGAAACATAGCTGTAAACTCGAAGGTGGAGGACACATGAACAGCGCTAGGCAATAACATTCATGGGGCTCCGAAAAAAGGGTAGAATGGAGGATTGCCTTGAGGGTCCGCACTTAGGCAATCATGAAACATAGCTCCAAACTCGAAGGTGGAGGACACATGAATAGCGCTAGGCAATAACATTCACGGGGCTCCGTAAAAGGGGGGAGAATGAAGGATTGCCTTGAGGGTCCGCACTTAGGCAATCATGAAACATAGCTCCAAACTCGAAGGTGGAGGACACATGAATAACGCTAGGCAATAACATTCATGGGGCTCCTTAAAAGGGGGGAGAATGGAGGATTGCCTTGAGGGTCCGCACTTAGGCAATCATGAAACATAGCTCCAAACTCGAAGGTGGAGGACACATGAACAGCGCTAGGGAATAACATTCATGGGGCTCCGAAATAAGGGGGAGAATGAAGGATTGCCTTGACGGTCCGCACTTAGGCAATCATGAATCATAGCTGTAAACTCGAAGGTTGAGGACACATGAACAGCGCTAGGCAATAACATTCATGGGGCTCCGAAAAAAGGGGGAGAATGGAGGATTGCCTTGACGGTCCGCACTTAGGCAATCATGAAACATAGCTGTAAACTCGAAGGTGGAGGACACATGAACAGCGCTAGGCAATAACATTCATGGGGCTCCGAAAAAAGGGGGAGAATGGAGGATTGCCTTGACGGTCCGCACTTAGGCAATCATGAAACATAGCTGTAAACTCGAAGGTGGAGGACACATGAACAGCGCTAGGCAATAACATTCATGGGGCTCCGAAAAAAGGGGGAGAATGGAGGATTGCCTTGACGGTCCGCACTTAGGCAATCATGAATCATAGCTCTAAACTCGAAGGTGGAGGACACATGAACAGCGCTAGGCAATAACATTCATGGGGCTCCGAAAAAAGGGGGAGAATGGAGGATTGCCTTGAGGGTCCGCACTTAGGCAATCATGAATCATAGCTCTATACTCGAAGGTGGAGGACACATGAACAGCGCTAGGCAATAACATTCATGGGGCTCCGAAAAAAGGGGGAGAATGGAGGATTGCCTTGATGGTCCGCACTTAGGCAATCATGAATCATAGCTCTAAACTCGAAGGTGGAGGACACATGAACAGCGCTAGGCAATATCATTCATGGGGCTCCGAAAAAAGGGGGAGAATGGAGGATTGCCTTGAGGGTCCGCACTTAGGCAATCATGAATCCTAGCTCTAAACTCGAAGGTTGAGGACACATGAACAACGCTAGGCAATAACATTCATGGGGCTCCGAAAAAGGGGGAGAATGGAGGATTGCCTTGACGGTCCGCACTTAGGCAATCATGAAACATAGCTGTAAACTCGAAGGTGGAGGACACATGAACAGCGCTAGGCAATAACATTCATGGGGCTCCGAAAAAAGGGTAGAATGGAGGAATGCCTTGAGGGTCCGCACTTAGGCAATCATGAAACATAGCTCCAAACTCGAAGGTGGAGGACACATGAATAGCGCTAGGCAATAACATTCACGGGGCTCCGTAAAAGGGGGGAGAATGGAGGATTGCCTTGAGGGTCCGCACTTAGGCAATCATGAAACATAGCTCCAAACTCGAAGGTGGAGGACACATGAACAGCGCTAGGCAATAACATTCATGGGGCTCCGAAAAAAGGTGGAGAATGGAGGATTGCCTTGACGGTCTGCACTTAGGCAATCATGAATCATAGCTCTAAACTCGAAGGTGGAGGACACATGAACAGCGCTAGGCAATAACATTCATGGGGCTCCGAAAAAAGGGGGAGAATGGAGGATTGCCTTGAGGGTCCGCACTTAGGCAATCATGAATCCTAGCTGTAAACTCGAAGGTTGAGGACACATGAACAACGCTAGGCAATAACATTCATGGGGCTCCGAAAAAGGGGGAGAATGGAGGATTGCCTTGACGGTCCGCACTTAGGCAATCATGAAACATAGCTGTAAACTCGAAGGTGGAGGACACATGAACAGCGCTAGGCAATAACATTCATGGGGCTCCGAAAAAAGGGGGAGAATGGAGGATTGCCTTGACGGTCCGCACTTAGGCAATCATGAATCATAGCTCTAAACTCGAAGGTGGAGGACACATGAACAGCGCTAGGCAATAACATTCATGGGGATCCGAAAAAAGGGGGAGAATGGAGGATTGCCTTGAGGGTCCGCACTTAGGCAATCATGAATCATAGCTCTAAACTCGAAGGTGGAGGACACATGAACAGCGCTAGGCAATAACATTCATCGGGCTCCGAAAAAAGGGGGAGAATGGAGGATTGCCTTGATGGTCCGCACTTAGGCAATCATGAATCATAGCTCTAAACTCGAAGGTTGAGGACACATGAACAACGCTAGGCATTAACATTCATGGGGCTCCGAAAAAGGGGGAGAATGGAGGATTGCCTTGACGGTCCGCACTTAGGCAATTATGAAACATAGCTGTAAACTCGAAGGTGGAGGACACATGAACAGCGCTAGGCAATAACATTCATGGGGCTCCGAAAAAAGGGGGAGAATGGAGGATTGCCTTGACGGTCCGCACTTAGGCAATCATGAATCATAGCTCTAAACTCGAAGGTGGAGGACACATGAACAGCGCTAGGCAATAACATTCATGGGGCTCCGAAAAAAGGGGGAGAATGGAGGATTGCCTTGAGGGTCCGCACTTAGGCAATCATGAATCATAGCTCTAAACTCGAAGGTGGAGGACACATGAACAGCGCTAGGCAATAACATTCATCGGGCTCCGAAAAAAGGGGGAGAATGGAGGATTGCCTTGATGGTCCGCACTTAGGCAATCATGAATCATAGCTCTAAACTCGAAGGTGGAGGACACATGAACAGCGCTAGGCAATATCATTCATGGGGCTCCGAAAAAAGGGGGAGAATGGAGGATTGCCTTGAGGGTCCGCACTTAGGCAATCATGAATCCTAGCTCCAAACTCGAAGGTTGAGGACACATGAACAACGCTAGGCAATAACATTCATGGGGCTCCGAAAAAGGGGGAGAATGGAGGATTGCCTTGACGGTCCGCACTTAGGCAATCATGAAACATAGCTGTAAACTCGAAGGTGGAGGACACATGAACAGCGCTAGGCAATAACATTCATGGGGCTCCGAAAAAAGGGTAGAATGGAGGATTGCCTTGAGGGTCCGCACTTAGGCAATCATGAAACATAGCTCCAAACTCGAAGGTGGAGGACACATGAACAGCGCTAGGCAATAACATTCACGGGGCTCCGTAAAAGGGGGGAGAATGGAGGATTGCCTTGAGGGTCCGCACTTAGGCAATCATGAAACATAGCTCCAAACTCGAAGGTGGAGGACACATGAACAGCGCTAGGCAATAACATTCATGGGGCTCCGAAAAAAGGGGGAGAATGGAGGATTGCCTTGAGGGTCCGCACTTAGGCAATCATGAATCCTAGCTCTTAACTCGAAGGTTGAGGACACATGAACAACGCTAGGCAATAACATTCATGGGGCTCCGAAAAAGGGGGAGAATGGAGGATTGCCTTGACGGTCCGCACTTAGGCAATCATGAAACATAGCCGTAAACTCGAAGGTGGAGGACACATGAACAGCGCTAGGCAATAACATTCATGGGGCTCTGAAAAAAGGGGGAGAATGGAGGATTGCCTTGAGGGTCCGCACTTAGGCAATCATGAAACATAGCTTCAAACTAGAAGGTGTAGGACACATGAACAGCGCTAGGCAATAACATTCACGGGGCTCCGTAAAAGGGGGGAGAATGGAGGATTGCCTTGAGGGTCCGCACTTAGGCAATCATGAAACATAGCTCCAAACTCGAAGGTGGAGGACACATGAACAGCGCTAGGCAATAACATTCATGGGGCTCCGAAAAAAGGTGGAGAATGAAGGATTGCCTTGAGGGTCCGCACTTAGGCAATCATGAATCATAGCTCTAAACTCGAAGGTGGAGGACACATGAACAGCGCTAGGCAATAACATTCATGGGGCTCCGAAAAAAGGGGGAGAATGGAGGATTGCCTTGAGGGTCCGCACTTAGGCAATCATGAATCCTAGCTCTTAACTCGAAGGTTGAGGACACATGAACAATGCTAGGCAATAACATTCATGGGGCTCCGAAAAAGGGGGAGAATGGAGGATTGCCTTGACGGTCCGCACTTAGGCAATCATGAAACATAGCTGTAAACTCGAAGGTGGAGGACACATGAACAGCGCTAGGCAATAACATTCATCGGGCTCCGAAAAAAGGGGGAGAATGGAGGATTGCCTTGATGGTCCGCACTTAGGCAATCATGAATCATAGCTCTAAACTCGAAGGTGGAGGACACATGAACAGCGCTAGGCAATATCATTCATGGGGCTCCGAAAAAAGGGGGAGAATGGAGGATTGCCTTGAGGGTCCGCACTTAGGCAATCATGAATCCTAGCTCCAAACTCGAAGGTTGAGGACACATGAACAACGCTAGGCAATAACATTCATGGGGCTCCGAAAAAGGGGGAGAATGGAGGATTGCCTTGACGGTCCGCACTTAGGCAATCATGAAACATAGCTGTAAACTCGAAGGTGGAGGACACATGAACAGCGCTAGGCAATAACATTCATGGGGCTCCGAAAAAAGGGTAGAATGGAGGATTGCCTTGAGGGTCCGCACTTAGGCAATCATGAAACATAGCTCCAAACTCGAAGGTGGAGGACACATGAATAGCGCTAGGCAATAACATTCACGGGGCTCCGTAAAAGGGGGGAGAATGGAGGATTGCCTTGAGGGTCCGCACTTAGGCAATCATGAAACATAGCTCCAAACTCGAAGGTGGAGGACACATGAACAGCGCTAGGCAATAACATTCATGGGGCTCCGAAAAAAGGGGGAGAATGGAGGATTGCCTTGAGGGTCCGCACTTAGGCAATCATGAATCCTAGCTCTTAACTCGAAGGTTGAGGACACATGAACAACGCTAGGCAATAACATTCATCGGGCTCCGAAAAAAGGGGGAGAATGGAGGATTGCCTTGAGGGTCCGCACTTAGGCAATCATGAATCCTAGCTCTTAACTCGAAGGTTGAGGACACATGAACAGCGCTAGGCAATAACATTCATGGGGCTCTGAAAAAAGGGGGAGAATGGAGGATTGCCTTGAGGGTCCGCACTTAGGCAATCATGAAACATAGCTTCAAACTAGAAGGTGTAGGACACATGAACAGCGCTAGGCAATAACATTCACGGGGCTCCGTAAAAGGGGGGAGAATGGAGGATTGCCTTGAGGGTCCGCACTTAGGCAATCATGAAACATAGCTCCAAACTCGAAGGTGGAGGACACATGAACAGCGCTAGGCAATAACATTCATGGGGCTCCGAAAAAAGGTGGAGAATGAAGGATTGCCTTGAGGGTCCGCACTTAGGCAATCATGAATCATAGCTCTAAACTCGAAGGTGGAGGACACATGAACAGCGCTAGGCAATAACATTCATGGGGCTCCGAAAAAAGGGGGAGAATGGAGGATTGCCTTGAGGGTCCGCACTTAGGCAATCATGAATCCTAGCTCTTAACTCGAAGGTTGAGGACACATGAACAATGCTAGGCAATAACATTCATGGGGCTCCGAAAAAGGGGGAGAATGGAGGATTGCCTTGACGGTCCGCACTTAGGCAATCATGAAACATAGCTGTAAACTCGAAGGTGGAGGACACATGAACAGCGCTAGGCAATAACATTCATCGGGCTCCGAAAAAAGGGGGAGAATGGAGGATTGCCTTGATGGTCCGCACTTAGGCAATCATGAATCATAGCTCTAAACTCGAAGGTGGAGGACACATGAACAGCGCTAGGCAATATCATTCATGGGGCTCCGAAAAAAGGGGGAGAATGGAGGATTGCCTTGAGGGTCCGCACTTAGGCAATCATGAATCCTAGCTCCAAACTCGAAGGTTGAGGACACATGAACAACGCTAGGCAATAACATTCATGGGGCTCCGAAAAAGGGGGAGAATGGAGGATTGCCTTGACGGTCCGCACTTAGGCAATCATGAAACATAGCTGTAAACTCGAAGGTGGAGGACACATGAACAGCGCTAGGCAATAACATTCATGGGGCTCCGAAAAAAGGGTAGAATGGAGGATTGCCTTGAGGGTCCGCACTTAGGCAATCATGAAACATAGCTCCAAACTCGAAGGTGGAGGACACATGAATAGCGCTAGGCAATAACATTCACGGGGCTCCGTAAAAGGGGGGAGAATGGAGGATTGCCTTGAGGGTCCGCACTTAGGCAATCATGAAACATAGCTCCAAACTCGAAGGTGGAGGACACATGAACAGCGCTAGGCAATAACATTCATGGGGCTCCGAAAAAAGGGGGAGAATGGAGGATTGCCTTGAGGGTCCGCACTTAGGCAATCATGAATCCTAGCTCTAAACTCGAAGGTTGAGGACACATGAACAACGCTAGGCAATAACATTCATGGGGCTCCGAAAAAGGGGGAGAATGGAGGATTGCCTTGACGGTCCGCACTTAGGCAATCATGAAACATAGCTGTAAACTCGAAGGTGGAGGACACATGAACAGCGCTAGTCAATAACATTCGTGGGGCTCTAAAAAAGGGGGAGAATGGAGGATTTCCTTGAGGGTCCGCACTTAGGCAATCATGAAACATAGCTTCAAACTAGAAGGTGTAGGACACATGAACAGCGCTAGGCAATAACATTCACGGGGCTCCGTAAAAGGGGGGAGAATGGAGGATTGCCTTGAGGGTCCGCACTTAGGCAATCATGAAACATAGCTCCAAACTCGAAGGTGGAGGACACATGAACAGCGCTAGGCAATAACATTCATGGGGCTCCGAAAAAAGGGGGAGAATGAAGGATTGCCTTGAGGGTCCGCACTTAGGCAATCATGAATCATAGCTCTAAACTCGAAGGTGGAGGACACATGAACAGCGCTAGGCAATAACATTCATGGGGCTCCGAAAAAAGGGGGAGAATGGAGGATTGCCTTGAGGGTCCGCACTTAGGCAATCATGAATCCTAGCTCTTAACTCGAAGGTTGAGGACACATGAACAACGCTAGGCAATAACATTCATGGGGCTCCGAAAAAGGGGGAGAATGGAGGATTGCCTTGACGGTCCGCACTTAGGCAATCATGAAACATAGCTGTAAACTCGAAGGTGGAGGACACATGAACAGCGCTAGGCAATAACATTCATCGGGCTCCGAAAAAAGGGGGAGAATGGAGGATTGCCTTGATGGTCCGCACTTAGGCAATCATGAATCATAGCTCTAAACTCGAAGGTGGAGGACACATGAACAGCGCTAGGCAATATCATTCATGGGGCTCCGAAAAAAGGGGGAGAATGGAGGATTGCCTTGAGGGTCCGCACTTAGGCAATCATGAAACATAGCTTCAAACTAGAAGGTGTAGGACACATGAACAGCGCTAGGCAATAACATTCACGGGGCTCCGTAAAAGGGGGGAGAATGGAGGATTGCCTTGAGGGTCCGCACTTAGGCAATCATGAAACATAGCTCCAAACTCGAAGGTGGAGGACACATGAACAGCGCTAGGCAATAACATTCATGGGGCTCCGAAAAAAGGGGGAGAATGAAGGATTGCCTTGAGGGTCCGCACTTAGGCAATCATGAATCATAGCTCTAAACTCGAAGGTGGAGGACACATGAACAGCGCTAGGCAATAACATTCATGGGGCTCCGAAAAAAGGGGGAGAATGGAGGATTGCCTTGAGGGTCCGCACTTAGGCAATCATGAATCCTAGCTCTAAACTCGAAGGTTGAGGACACATGAACAACGCTAGGCAATAACATTCATGGGGCTCCGAAAAAGGGGGAGAATGGAGGATTGCCTTGACGGTCCGCACTTAGGCAATCATGAAACATAGCTGTAAACTCGAAGGTGGAGGACACATGAACAGCGCTAGGCAATAACATTCATCGGGCTCCGAAAAAAGGGGGAGAATGGAGGATTGCCTTGACGGTCCGCACTTAGGCAATCATGAATCATAGCTCTAAACTCGAAGGTGGAGGACACATGAACAGCGCTAGGCAATATCATTCATGGGGCTCCGAAAAAAGGGGGAGAATGGAGGATTGCCTTGAGGGTCCGCACTTAGGCAATCATGAATCCTAGCTCCAAACTCGAAGGTTGAGGACACATGAACAACGCTAGGCAATAACATTCATGGGGCTCCGAAAAAGGGGGAGAATGGAGGATTGCCTTGACGGTCCGCACTTAGGCAATCATGAAACATAGCTGTAAACTCGAAGGTGGAGGACACATGAACAGCGCTATGCAATAACATTCATGGGGCTCCGAAAAAAGGGTAGAATGGAGGATTGCCTTGAGGGTCCGCACTTAGGCAATCATGAAACATAGCTCCAAACTCGAAGGTGGAGGACACATGAATAGCGCTAGGCAATAACATTCACGGGGCTCCGTAAAAGGGGGGAGAATGGAGGATTGCCTTGAGGGTCCGCACTTAGGCAATCATGAAACATAGCTCCAAACTCGAAGGTGGAGGACACATGAACAGCGCTAGGCAATAACATTCATGGGGCTCCGAAAAAAGGGGGAGAATGGAGGATTGCCTTGAGGGTCCGCACTTAGGCAATCATGAATCCTAGCTCTTAACTCGAAGGTTGAGGACACATGAACAACGCTAGGCAATAACATTCATGGGGCTCCGAAAAAGGGGGAGAATGGAGGATTGCCTTGACGGTCCGCACTTAGGCAATCATGAAACATAGCTGTAAACTCGAAGGTGGAGGACACATGAACAGCGCTAGGCAATAACATTCATGGGGCTCTGAAAAAAGGGGGAGAATGGAGGATTGCCTTGAGGGTCCGCACTTAGGCAATCATGAAACATAGCTTCAAACTAGAAGGTGTAGGACACATGAACAGCGCTAGGCAATAACATTCACGGGGCTCCGTAAAAGGGGGGAGAATGGAGGATTGCCTTGAGGGTCCGCACTTAGGCAATCATGAAACATAGCTCCAAACTCGAAGGTGGAGGACACATGAACAGCGCTAGGCAATAACATTCATGGGGCTCCGAAAAAAGGTGGAGAATGAAGGATTGCCTTGAGGGTCCGCACTTAGGCAATCATGAATCATAGCTCTAAACTCGAAGGTGGAGGACACATGAACAGCGCTAGGCAATAACATTCATGGGGCTCCGAAAAAAGGGGGAGAATGGAGGATTGCCTTGACGGTCCGCACTTAGGCAATCATGAAACATAGCTGTAAACTCGAAGGTGGAGGACACATTGTCATACCCTAATTTCGTCCGGGGACCTTTGCTCGGTGACGTGTGACCATTCTTTGGTCCTCGTGAGGTGCTTGGCACCCATCATTAGGCAATTTGTGAAATTCCAGGACATGCCGAAAAACCAAAAAAATATTGATGCACAATCCGTAAGTTTCCGTGACACACCAGAAATCAAATGGAAGCATCGTTGCATAATTAAGTGAGGTTCCGTAACATTCCGTAAGTCAAAAAGGGGATGATTATGTAATCCGCAAGGTTCCGTAACATTACGGAAAGAAAACAAGTATCGTTACGAAATTCGTAAGTTTCCGTAACTTTACGAAAAAAGAATCACCAAAAAAAACAGCAGAGGGGGGGTGTACTTAGTAAAAATGGGGGTGCAAATAGCACCCAGGCCCACTTGGGCCCTCCAGAAGATTCCTCCAGAAGGCGGTTGCTTCTGGAGGAAGCAACCCTGCTCGCCTGGGCGAGCGGAGCTCGCCTGGGCGAGCTGGGCGGCAACCACCTCCCCTATTTTGCTATAAATAGGGGAGGAAAGCAAGAAGAAAGGGGTCCAGCCCCTTAGGCACTTCTCTCTCTTTCGAATTTGCTTGGAAAAATTGTTTCCGTGAAGAAAATCTAAGCCGAGGCGCTTCCGAAACGTTTCCGTAACGTTTTCCGTGAGGAATTTCGCAAAGATTTCAACCGTTCTTCGACGTTCTTCATTCGTTTTTCATCGTTCTTCGATCTTCAACGGGTAAGTACCTCGAACCAAGCTTTTCGATTCATTCTATGTGCCCGTGGTGGCCCACATTGTGTTTCGTGCATTTTTATTCTCGCTTTGTTTACTTTTTATACCCCCTCTTGACGTGCTTAAACCGTTTTACTTAAGTCATTTCTCGCTTAACTTAAAAATAAAATAAATTTCCACCGAACGTTTGAATCATATTATCCGTTAACTTCGGTTAAAATCAATTCCGACCGTTCGGTCGTGCCGTAACCACGTTGGAAATCAAAAAGAGGTAAAAAATAATATAATAATCAAAAAAAATATCTTTTTAGTAAAATAAACCGGAAAATCAATCGGACGTTTTCTCTTTGGGATTTCTCATTCTTAATCGAATTGATTAATAACTAAAGTGAAACTAAGGCTAAAATCAACTCACCTAGTCAAGCTCGTCCACAAAAATAGGCTTTTGAAGTTTGTCATTTCAATTTCTCACTAAGTAAAATGGATCATTTTTAAGGTCCAACGCCTTAAAATGATCACCACTTAAGTAAAAAAGAATCACTTGATAAAAAAGAACTACGTAGGTCTGAGTTCCTCATTGAGGATACGTAGGAGCAAAAGCCCCGCTTTTGTCGACCACCCCAAGAGATCGTTAATGGTCCAAATGCCTTAACGTTTCTCTCCTTTCAAAAACAAGAGATCGTTAATGGTCCAACGCCTTAACGTTTCTCCCCTTTCAAAATCAAAAGACCGTTTAATGGTCCAACACCTTAAATGACCTTTTGTTCAAATAAAAAACATATTTTGCAAAAAAAGACAAAAACAACTTAACCAAACACTTTGTTCCGAAAGAACTACGTAGGTCTGATTTTCTCATCCCAAATTGAGGAATACGTAGGAGCAAAGGGAAACACCCTTGTCGACCACAAAAAAGAAAAATATAAAAAAGGGTATAAAGGATATAAGAACATAAAAAGGAACATAAAAATCAAAGTCATGTTTGCACATTCGATTAAAGGCTGCCGTCCCTTGAGACGGGCGTGTGGGGTGCTAATACCTTCCCCGTGCGTAAATACAACTCCCGAACCTTTCACTAAAAAGTTCGTAGATCGCGTCTTTTCCGGTTTTTCCGACGTTTTCCTCAAATAAACGTTGGTGGCGACTCCGCGCGTATTCCTTTCGTGGAACACGCATCCCGCGAGTCACGCGTCGCCCTCCCGCCAAAGGGTAGGTTGCGACACACATGAACAACGCTAGGCAATAACATTCGTGGGGCTCTGAAAAAGGGGGAGAATGGAGGATTGCCTTGAGGGTCCGCACTTAGGTAATCATGAAAATAGCTCCTAACTTGAAGGTGGAGGACACATGAACAACGCTAGGCAATAACTTTCATGGGGCTCCGAAAAAGGGGGAGAATGGAGGATTGCCTTGACGGTCCGCACTTAGGCAATCATGAAACATAGCTCCAAACGTGAAGGTGGAGGACACATGAACAACGCTAGGCAATAACATTCGTGGGGCTCTGAAAAAGGGGGAGAATGGAGGATTGCCTTGAGGGTCCGCACTTAGGCAATCATTAAAATAGCTCCTAACTTGAAGGTGGAGGACACATGAACAGCGCTAGGCAATAACTTTAGTGGGGCTCCGAAAAAGGGGGAGAATGGAGGATTGCCTTGACGGTCCGCACTTAGGCAATCATGAAACATAGCTGTAAACTCGAAGGTGGAGGACACATGAACAGCGCTAGGCAATAACATTCATGGGGCTCCGAAAAAAGGGGGAGAATGGAGGATTGCCTTGTGGGTCCGCACTTAGGAAATAATGAAACATAGCTCCAAACTCGAAGGTGGAGGACACATGAACAGCGCTAGGCAATAACATTCATGGGGCTCCTTAAAAGGGGGGAGAATGGAGGATTGCCTTGAGGGTCCGCACTTAGGCAATCATGAATCCTAGCTCTAAACTCGAAGGTGGAGGACACATGAACAGCGCTAGGCAATAACATTCATGGGGCTCCGAAAAAAGGGGGAGAATGGAGGATTGCCTTGAGGGTCCGCACTTAGGCAATCATGTATCATAGCTCTAAACTCGAAGGTGGAGGACACATGAACAGCGCTAGGCAATAACATTCATGGGGCTCCGAAAAAAGGGGGAGAATGGAGGATTGCCTTGACGGTCCGCACTTAGGCAATCATGAAACATAGCTGTAAACTCGAAGGTGGAGGACACATGAACAGCGCTAGGCAATAACATTCATGGGGCTCCGAAAAAAGGGGGAGAATGGAGGATTGCCTTGAGGGTCCACACTTAGGCAATCATGAAACATAGCTTCAAACTCGAAGGTGTAGGACACATGAACAGCGCTAGGCAATAACATTCACGGGGCTCCGTAAAAGGGGGGAGAATGGAGGATTGCCTTGAGGGTCCGCACTTAGGCAATCATGAAACATAGCTCCAAACTCGAAGGTGGAGGACACATGAACAGCGCTAGGCAATAACATTCATGGGGCTCCTTAAAAGGGGGGAGAATGGAGGATTGCCTTGAGGGTCCGCACTTAGGCAATCATGAATCCTAGCTCTAAACTCGAAGGTGGAGGACACATGAACAGCGCTAGGCAATAACATTCATGGGGCTCCGAAAAAAGGGGGAGAATGGAGGATTGCCTTGAGGGTCCGCACTTAGGCAATCATGAATCCTAGCTCTAAACTCGAAGGTTGAGGACACATGAACAACGCTAGGCAATAGCATTCATGGGGCTCCGAAAAAGGGGGAGAATGGAGGATTGCCTTGAGGGTCCGCACTTAGGCAATCATGAATCCTAGCTCTAAACTCGAAGGTTGAGGACACATGAACAACGCTAGGCAATAACATTCATGGGGCTCCGAAAAAGGGGGAGAATGGAGGATTGCCTTGACGGTCCGCACTTAGGCCATCATGAAACATAGCTGTAAACTCGAAGGTGGAGGACACATGAACAGCGCTAGGCAATAACATTCATGGGGCTCCGAAAAAAGGGTAGAATGGAGGATTGCCTTGAGGGTCCGCACTTAGGCAATCATGAAACATAGCTCCAAACTCGAAGGTGGAGGACACATGAATAGCGCTAGGCAATAACATTCACGGGGCTCCGTAAAAGGGGGGAGAATGGAGGATTGCCTTGAGGGTCCGCACTTAGGCAATCATGAAACATAGCTCCAAACTCGAAGGTGGAGGACACATGAACAATGCTAGGCAATAACATTCATGGGGCTCCTTAAAAGAGGGGAGAATGGAGGATTGCCTTGACGGTCCGCACTTAGGCAATCATGAAACATAGCTGTAAACTCGAAGGTGGAGGACACATGAACAGCGCTAGGTAATAACTTTCATGGGGCTCCGAAAAATGGGGAGAATGGAGGATTGCCTTGACGGTCCGCACTTAGGCAATCATGAAACATAGCTGTAAACTCGAAGGTGGAGGACACATTAACAGTGCTAGGCAATAACATTCATGGGGCTCCGAAAAAGGGGGAGAATGAAGGATTGCCTTGAGGGTCCGCTCTTAGGCGATCATGAATCATAGCTCTAAGCTCGAAGGTGGAGGACACATGAACAGCGCTAGGCAATAACATTCATGGGGCTCCGAAAAAAGGGGGAGAATGGAGGATTGCCTTGAGGGTCCGCACTTAGGCAATCATGAAACATAGCTGTAAATTCGAAGGTGGAGGACACATGAACAGCGCTAGGCAATAACATTCGTGGGGCTCTGAAAAAGGGGGAGAATGGAGGATTGCCTTGAGGGTTCGCACTTAGGCAATCATGAAAATAGCTCCTAACTTGAAGGTGGAGGACACATGAACAGCGCTAGGCAATAACTTTCATGGGGCTCCGAAAAAGGGGGAGAATGGAGGATTGCCTTGACGGTCCGCACTTAGGCAATCATGAAACATAGCTCCAAACTTGAAGGTGGAGGACACATGAACAACGCTAGGCAATAACATTCGTGGGGCTCTGAAAAAGGGGGAGAATGGAGGATTGCCTTGAGGGTCCGCACTTAGGCAATCATTAAAATAGCTCCTAACTTGAAGGTGGAGGACACATGAATAGCGCTAGGCAATAACTTTCATGGGGCTCCGAAAAAGGGGGAGAATGGAGGATTGCCTTGACGGTCCGCACTTAGGCAATCATGAAACATAGCTGTAAACTCGAAGGTGGAGGATACATGAACAGTGCTAGGCAATAAGATTCATGGGGCTCCGAAAAAGGGGGAGAATGAAGGATTGCCTTGAGGGTCCGCACTTAGGCAATCATGAATCATAGCTCTAAACTCGAAGGTGGAGGACACATGAACAGCGCTAGGCAATAACATTCATGGGGATCTGAAAAAGGGGGAGAATGGAGGATTGCCTTGAGGGTCCGCACTTAGGCAATCATGAAAACAGCTCCTAACTTGAAGGTGGAGGACACATGAACAGCGCTAGGCAATAACATTCATGGGGCTCCGAAAAAGGGGGAGAATGGAGGATTGCCATGACGGTCCGCACTTAGGCAATCATGAAACATAGCTGTAAACTCGAAGGTGGAGGACACATGAATGTAGATGCAATTGGCTTTGATGTTTTGATGATGCTCATGATGATGTGTTGCAATTGATGCAAATGGGCTTTTCAAGATTAAAATTCAAGACAATACTTCAAGATTACAAGGCACAACATCAAGATGATCACTAGAATATTAGGAAGGGAATTCCTAATTGAATTAGCAAAGGTTTGGCCAAGTGATTTAAAATAAAAAGTGTTTTTCAAAGGTTTTACTCTCTGGTAATCGATTACCAGAGGATGTAATCGATTACCAGTGGCCAAATACGTTTTATAACAGCTATAAAAATTTGAATTCAAAATTTTAAAAGCTGTAATCGATTACACAATTTTGGTAATCGATTACCAGCAGTTAGTAAACGTTTTAATTCAAATTTTAAAAGCTGTAATCGATTACACAATTACTGTAATCGATTACCAGACAGGAATTTCAGAAAAATAATTTCAAGAGTCACAACTTTTCAAAGGCTTTACTCATGACCACCAATGGTCTATATATATGTGACTTAAACACGAAATTGCTTAGAGATTTTCAGAACAACAAAGTGTTTATCCTCTCAAAAAGCAATTTCATTTTATCCTCTTAAGAATTCCTTGGCCAACTTGATTGCAATTCTTTAAGGAATTATTTGAGTGCTCAATCTGTAAAATCCATCTCTTTCAAGAGAGATTTGTTCCTCTTCTACTTCTCATTCTCTAAGGGATTAAGAGACTGTGAGTCTCTTGTTGTAAAGAATCTCTAAACACAAAGGAAGGGTTGTCCTTGTGTGTTTAGAACTTGTAAAAGGAATTTACAAGTTAGTGGAACTCTCAAGCGGGTTGCTTGGGGACTGGACGTAGGCACAAGGGTGTGGCCGAACCAGTATAAAACTGAGTTTGCATTTTCTCTTCCCTTAATCTTCTTTATTTATTATTGCTTTATATTCATATTCAAGTTGCTTCATTTGAATTAATATTTAAGAAGATTGTCATTAAGGGAATTCATAACTTAAGTAAAAAGTAAGATAGATTTTTAATTAGGGGAAAAGTTTGGAATATCTTAATTCAACCCCCCCCTTCTTAAGATATCTGAGGCCACTTGTCTAACAAGTGGTATCAGAGCTTCATTCTTGTACAAAGTTTAGAAGCTTCAAGAAAAAGATGGCCTCAGCAAATTCCTTATTTCCAGAAGGGAATTCTATCAATAGACCTCCAATCTTTAATGGAGAGGGTTACCACTACTGGAAAACCCGGATGCAAATTTTTATCGAGGCAATAGATTTAAATATCTGGGAAGCCATTGAAATAGGGCCTTATATACCCACCACAGTAGAAAGAGTTTCAATAGATGGTAGTTCATCAAGTGAAAGCATAACCATAGAAAAACCTAGAGATAGATGGTCTGAAGAGGATAGAAAACGAGTACAATACAACCTAAAAGCCAAAAACATAATAACATCTGCCCTAGGAATGGATGAATATTTCAGAGTTTCAAATTGCAAGAGTGCTAAGGAAATGTGGGACACTCTTCGATTAACACATGAAGGAACTACAGATGTTAAAAGATCTAGGATAAATGCACTAACTCATGAGTATGAATTATTTAGAATGAATACAAATGAAAATATTCAGAGTATGCAAAAGAGATTTACACATATAGTAAATCATCTAGCAGCCTTAGGCAAAGAATTTCAAAATGAAGATCTTATAAACAAGGTGCTAAGATGTTTAAGTAGAGAATGGCAACCCAAAGTAACGGCTATTTCTGAATCAAGAGATTTGTCTAACATGTCTCTTGCCACTTTATTTGGTAAGTTGCAGGAACACGAGATGGAACTATTGAGATTGCACCAAAATGAAGAAAATGACAAGAAAAAGAAAGGAATCGCTCTTAAAGCATCATCCTCAATTCAAGAAGAAAGTGATCAGGATAATGATGCAGATGATGATGATGATCTAAGTTTCTTTGTAAAAAGGTTCAACAAATTTCTTAAAGTAAGAGGAAATCAGAGGCGACCAAATTTTAAATCAAAGAGAAGGACAGAAAATTCACCCTCTACTCTAAAATGTTTTGAATGCAATCAACCTGGACATCTGAGGGTTGATTGTCCCATCTTCAAGAAAAAGATGGAAAAATCTGAAAAGAAAAATCATAGTGAGAAGAAACTAAAGAAAGCATACATCACATGGGATGAAAATGATTTGGAATCCTCTGATGATTCTGAAAATGAAGAGATAAATCTTTGCCTTATGGCAAAAAGTTACGAAAGTGATGAAGAGGTATCTTTGAGAAAGAAGTGGTACATAGATAGCGGATGCTCAAAACATATGACTGGAGATGCATCAAATTTTACACACATATCTCCAAAGAAAAGCGGGCATGTAACATATGGTGACAACAACAAAGGTAGAATTCTTGGAGTGGGAAAAATAGGTACAAATTCTTCAAACTCCATTGAAAATGTTCTACTTGTTGAAGGCCTTAAGCATAGCCTGCTTAGCGTTAGTCAACTATGTGACAAAGGCTATCTAGTATCATTTGATTCTCAGAAATGTCTTATAGAACATAAGCATGACATTAATATAAAGCATGTAGGACATAGAGTCAATAATGCTTACATGATAGACTTAAGCATAAAACAAGAAAACAATCATTGCTTTCTTAGTAAAGATGATGATCCATGGTTATGGCATAAAAGAATTGCTCACATAAACATGGATCACTTAAATAAATTAATTTCGAAGGATTTAGTAGTTGGTTTGCCTAAATTGAAATTTGAAAAAGATAAATTATGCGATGCATGTCAAAAGGGCAAACAAACAAGAGTCTCATTCAAATCTAAAAATGTTGTTTCAACCACTCGACCATTACAGTTATTGCATATGGATCTATTTGGTCCATCTAGAACGATGAGTTTTGGAGGAAATTACTATGCTTTAGTTATAGTTGATGATTTCTCTAGATATACTTGGACATTATTTATTACACATAAAAGTGATTCATTCCATGCATTTAGGAAACTTGCTAAAGTCATACAAAACAAGAAAAATCTCAAGATTGCATCCATTAGAAGTGATCATGGGGGTGAATTTGAAAATAAAGATTTTGAATTATTTTGTGATGAACATGGTATTGAACATAATTTTTCTGCACCAAGAACTCCTCAACAAAATGGAGTTGTTGAGAGGAAAAATAGGTCATTGGAAGAAATTGCAAGAACTTTATTAAATGATACTTCTCTTCCAAAGTATTTTTGGGCTGAAGCTGTCAATACTGCATGTTACATCATGAATAGAGCCTTGATAAGACCTATTTTAAAGAAAACCCCATATGAGTTATTTAACGGTAGAAAACCTAATATTTCTCATCTACATGTTTTTGGGTGTAAGTGCTTTGTACTTAACAATGGTAAAGATAATCTAGGAAAATTCGATGCAAAATCTGATGAAGGCATTTTTCTTGGATATTCTTTACAAAGCAAAGCATATAGAATATATAATAAGAGAACTATGAATATAGAGGAATCCATTCATGTTACCTTTGATGAATCTAATGCTATATTGTCAACAAAGAACATGCTAGATGACATTGCAGATTCTTTAGAACATATGAACATTCATGAACAAGGTTCTAAAGGAAATGACAAAGGAAACAATGAAGATCCCCCAGAAGAAGGCAAATCCAATGATGCACTCCCAAGAGAATGGAAAACTTCAAGAGATCATCCCCTCGACAATATTATTGGTGATATCTCAAAAGGGGTAACAACTAGACATTCTCTTAAAGATTTATGCAATAATATGGCTTTTGTATCTATGATTGAACCTAAAAATATAAAAGAAGCCATAGTAGATGATAATTGGATCATTGCCATGCAAGAAGAACTAAACCAATTTGAAAGAAACAATGTATGGAAATTAGTAGAAAAACCTGAAAATTATCCTGTCATTGGAACAAAATGGGTTTTTAGAAATAAATTAGATGAACATGGGATAATTATTAGAAATAAAGCTAGATTAGTAGCAAAAGGGTATAATCAAGAAGAGGGGATAGACTATGAAGAAACATATGCTCCTGTTGCAAGATTAGAAGCCATTAGAATGCTTTTGGCATATGCATCCATAATGAACTTTAAACTTTATCAAATGGATGTTAAGAGTGCCTTTTTAAATGGCTTAATTCAAGAAGAGGTATATGTTGAACAACCCCCTGGTTTTGAAATTTCTGATAAACCAAACCATGTTTATAAATTACAAAAGGCTCTTTATGGTTTGAAACAAGCCCCTAGGGCATGGTATGAACGATTAAGTAATTTTCTTCTTGAAAAAGAATTCTCCAGAGGTAAAGTGGATACCACATTATTCATAAAGAGAAAGCATAATGATATTTTGTTGGTTCAAATATATGTTGATGATATAATTTTTGGATCCACTAATGATTCATTGTGCAAGGAGTTTTCCCTTGATATGCAAAGTGAATTTGAAATGTCAATGATGGGAGAACTAAAGTACTTTCTGGGATTACAAATCAAGCAAACTCAAGAAGGTATATTCATCAATCAATCCAAATACTGCAAAGAATTGATCAAAAGATTTGGGATGGATAGTGCAAAACACATGTCTACACCGATGAGCACTAATTGTTACTTAGATAAAGATGAATCTGGTCAGTCTATAGACATAAAACAATATCGAGGTATGATCGGATCTCTTCTTTATTTATCTGCTAGTAGACCTGACATTATGTTTAGTGTATGCATATGTGCTAGATTTCAATCCAACCCCAAACAATCACATCTAAGTGCAGTAAAGAGAATCATGAGATATCTATTAGGAACAATCAATTTAGGATTATGGTATCCTAAGAATTCAACATGTAACTTAATAGGATATTCTGATTCTGATTTTGCCGGATCTAAAACTGATAGAAAAAGTACAAGTGGAACTTGTCAATTTATTGGATCGGCTCTTGTCTCATGGCATAGTAAGAAACAAAACAGTGTTGCTTTATCTACTGCTGAAGCGGAGTATATCTCTGCCGGTAGTTGTTGTGCACAAATTTTATGGATGAAGCAACAATTATCTGACTATGGCATCATTCTTGATCGCATACCTATTAAGTGTGATAATACTAGTGCCATAAATCTATCCAAAAACCCAGTTCAACATTCAAGAACTAAACACATAGAGATTAGACACCACTTTCTTAGAGATCATGTCTTAAAGGGAGATTGTGTATTAGAATTTGTTGATACTAAGAATCAACTTGCTGATATTTTCACTAAACCTCTCCCCAAGGAAGTGTTTTTCTCTATTAGAAGAGAATTAGGTCTCTTAGATGTAAGAGATTTAGCAAAATAGGAATTGATTGGTTGATTGATTGGTTGATTGATTGATTGATTTATTTTTTACCTTTTGATTGTAGATTATTTTGTTTGATCTTGTTTGAATTCTTGTTTTATGATAGAATTTATGATTTCTTGTGTATATAGTAATTGAATGATTGAATTTAGTGTATTAGTGGTGAAAATTAGTCATATAGGATGTATTTGAGCCTAAATATAGATATTCTCTTAGAAACTAGCCTAGGATAGGCTCTGGTAATCGATTACCAATCAGTGTAATCGATTACACATGAACAGGCAGCCTGTAATCGATTACAACATCCTGTAATCGATTACCAGAAGGCTTATTGGGCCTGTAATCGATTACCAATACCTGTAATCGATTACAATGCGTCATCTTCTATAAATACTCACGAAATCGGAGCTCGTGCGCAGCCAAAGCCTCCTCCACGTTTTCCTCCATACCTAGAACTTCAAATCTTCGATTCTCACTCGATTCTTCACCAAATCACGTCCCGTAAAGCCCAATCTTCCTCTTTTTCACTCCTCTTTCACTTCTACCGATCAAAATCCAGAAAAACTTCATCAAATGGCAGAGCCATCAAAGAAGAGAAAGGGATCATCTTCCACCGCCACCGCTGCTGCCCATCGCAGTCACGGCCCATCCGGAGCACCCACAGCACCTATTCCTCCTTCTTTGTCATCTCCAAGATCATCAACACTGTTTTCATCCGATGATCAACGTCTACGGTACCTTTCTCAGTTTTCTTCTAGAATAATCTTAGACCCTAAGTACCTAGACGTAGAGTTCTTTAATGATGAAACGTTTGATTGCTATCAAGTGTTTCAAAATTCTGGTCTTGTTGATTTCATGTCATTTAAATTGCCATATTATCCTGAACTTGTAAAGGTCTTCTACTGCAATTTGAAAATTCAGGATGGTATTATTATGTCTGAGGTGCATGGTACTTCTATGGTCATTGATCAGTCACTTTTCTTTTCTTTGACTCATTTACCCAGTCAAGGTGCACCTTTTGAGGGCACCATTGTTGATGACTGGAAATTCGATTATTCGAGTCATGATGCTCGTCGCATGGTCTGCAATGATCAAGCTGATATGACCGGTAGATTGTTGGCCGGGACATTAACTTTTGATAATCGCATCATGCATTATATCATTGTTAGGATTTTGCTTCCTCGGTCTTCAAATTTAGCACAAGCCTCTGAGGAGGATTTGATTCTTATGTGGGCTTTTCTAACCGGTCGTCAGATCGACTGGGCCCATTTGGTTCGGTACCGAATGCATAAGGCATTACGAGCCAATGCACCTCTTCCTTATCCACACTTGATTACTCTATTTTTGCGTCATTTTCAAATTCCGCTTGATGATGAACCCTTTGTTCAAGTCAAGCGTTCCTTTGCAATTGGTGCTGGTGCAGTGACCTCCTTTGGGTATCGTAAAGATCGGAATGGACAATGGCTGAAGAAGGATGCACTCCCTCCTCAAGATGAACGTACTCCTTCACCTCCTCCTCAACGTGAGGATTCCGCTCTCATGAATGAAGTCCTCTCCGAATTACGGGGTCTTCGTTCGTATGTTGGTGACCGCTTTGACTCGTTAGATTCACGCTTTGCCGGTATGGACATTCGTCTTACACAGCTTGAAGAGGATGTCGGCTACATTCGTCAGAGTTTCGATCTTCCACCACCTCCTCCGTCGTCTTAGTTTTTAGGTTATGATTATTTATCTTTTATAAGCCGTGTATTTTGGCTTTTAGTTTCTTAGAATTTACATTATTATGCTAAGTACTTTGCTTATTTATCTTGTGGATTTTACACTTCAGTCTTGGATGTTTTGTGGTTGTTGACATTTTCAGTTATTTGGATTCTGGTTTAATTATTTCTTGTTTGTGAGTTTGGCTTATTATATTTAATACTCTGATGCTTATATCTTGCTACTCCATTGTTATAACTGTGTTGATTCCCGAGTTCTTTGGTTTTTTGATGTTGCCAAAGGGGGAGAAAAAGGTTGTAGCATAAGCTTAAGAAAAAGCTTAATAAAAAGGTTGTAGCATAAGCTTAAGAAAAAGCTTAACAAACTTAGAAATCAAGTGATCATGTATTCCGAGATATAGGGGGAGAAAACGGATGCACATTTTATCTATATACAATTGTTTGTTGCTTGCTTGAATCTTGATTTCAGGTATTGTATTGTCATCATCAAAAAGGGGGAGATTGTAGATGCAATTGGCTTTGATGTTTTGATGATGCTCATGATGATGTGTTGCAATTGATGCAAATGGGCTTTTCAAGATTAAAATTCAAGACAATACTTCAAGATTACAAGGCACAACATCAAGATGATCACTAGAATATTAGGAAGGGAATTCCTAATTGAATTAGCAAAGGTTTGGCCAAGTGATTTAAAATAAAAAGTGTTTTTCAAAGGTTTTACTCTCTGGTAATCGATTACCAGAGGATGTAATCGATTACCAGTGGCCAAATACGTTTTATAACAGCTATAAAAATTTGAATTCAAAATTTTAAAAGCTGTAATCGATTACACAATTTTGGTAATCGATTACCAGCAGTTAGTAAACGTTTTAATTCAAATTTTAAAAGCTGTAATCGATTACACAATTACTGTAATCGATTACCAGACAGGAATTTCAGAAAAATAATTTCAAGAGTCACAACTTTTCAAAGGCTTTACTCATGACCACCAATGGTCTATATATATGTGACTTAAACACGAAATTGCTTAGAGATTTTCAGAACAACAAAGTGTTTATCCTCTCAAAAAGCAATTTCATTTTATCCTCTTAAGAATTCCTTGGCCAACTTGATTGCAATTCTTTAAGGAATTATTTGAGTGCTCAATCTGTAAAATCCATCTCTTTCAAGAGAGATTTGTTCCTCTTCTACTTCTCATTCTCTAAGGGATTAAGAGACTGTGAGTCTCTTGTTGTAAAGAATCTCTAAACACAAAGGAAGGGTTGTCCTTGTGTGTTTAGAACTTGTAAAAGGAATTTACAAGTTAGTGGAACTCTCAAGCGGGTTGCTTGGGGACTGGACGTAGGCACAAGGGTGTGGCCGAACCAGTATAAAACTGAGTTTGCATTTTCTCTTCCCTTAATCTTCTTTATTTATTATTGCTTTATATTCATATTCAAGTTGCTTCATTTGAATTAATATTTAAGAAGATTGTCATTAAGGGAATTCATAACTTAAGTAAAAAGTAAGATAGATTTTTAATTAGGGGAAAAGTTTGGAATATCTTAATTCAACCCCCCCCTTCTTAAGATATCTGAGGCCACTTGTCTAACAATGAACAGCGCTAGGCAATAACATTCATGGGGCTCCGAAAAAAGGGGGAGAATGGAGGATTGCCTTGAGGGTCCGCACTTAGGCAATCATGAATCATAGCTGTAAACTCGAAGGTGGAGGACACATGAACAGCGCTAGGCAATAACATTCATGAGGCTCCGAAAAAAGGGGGAGAATGGAGGATTGCCTTGAGGGTCCGCACTTAGGCAATCATGAAACATAGCTCCAAACTCGAAGGTGGAGGACACATGAACAGCGCTAGGCAATAACATTCATGGGGCTCCGAAAAATGGGGGAGAATGGAGGATTGCCTTGAGGGTCCGCACTTAGGCAATCATGAATCATAGCTCCAAACTCGAAGGTGGAGGACACATGAACAGCGCTAGGCAATAACATTCATGGGGCTCCGAAAAAAGGGGGAGAATGGAGGATTGCCTTGAGGGTCCGCACTTAGGCAATCATGAAACATAGCTCCAAACTCGAAGGTGGAGGACACATGAACAGCGCTAGGCAATAACATTCATGGGGCTCCGAAAAATGGGGGAGAATGGAGGATTGCCTTGAGGGTCCGCACTTAGGCAATCATGAATCATAGTTGTAAACTCGAAGGTGGAGGACACATGAACAGCGCTAGGCAATAACATTCATGGGGCTCCCAAAAAAGGGTAGAATGGAGGATTGCCTTGAGGGTCCGCACTTAGGCAATCATGAAACATAGCTGTAAACTCGAAGGTGGAGGACACATGAACAGCGCTAGGTAATAACTTTCATGGGGCTCCGAAAAATGGGGAGAATGGAGGATTGCCTTGACGGTCCGCACTTAGGCAATCATGAAACATAGCTGTAAACTCGAAGGTGGAGGACACATGAACAGCGCTAGGTAATAACTTTCATGGGGCTCCGAAAAATGGGGAGAATGGAGGATTGCCTTGACGGTCCGCACTTAAGCAATCATGAAAATAGCTCCTAACTTGAAGGTGGAGGACACATGAACAACGCTAGGCAATAACTTTCATGGGGCTCCGAAAAAGGGGGAGAATGGAGGATTGCCTTGACGGTCCGCACTTAGGCAATCATGAAACATAGCTCCAAACTTGAAGGTGGAGGACACATGAACAACGCTAGGCAATAACATTCGTGGGGCTCTGAAAAAGGGGGAGAATGGAGGATTGCCTTGAGGGTCCGCACTTAGGCAATCATTAAAATAGCTCCTAACTTGAAGGTGGAGGACACATGAATAGCGCTAGGCAATAACTTTCATGGGGCTCCGAAAAAGGGGGAGAATGGAGGATTGCCTTGACGGTCCGCACTTAGGCAATCATGAAACATAGCTGTAAACTCGAAGGTGGAGGACACATGAACAGTGCTAGGCAATAAGATTCATGGGGCTCCGAAAAAGGGGGAGAATGAAGGATTGCCTTGAGGGTCCGCACTTAGGCAATCATGAATCATAGCTCTAAACTCGAAGGTGGAGGACACATGAACAGCGCTAGGCAATAACATTCATGGGGATCTGAAAAAGGGGGAGAATGGAGGATTGCCTTGAGGGTCCGCACTTAGGCAATCATGAAAACAGCTCCTAACTTGAAGGTGGAGGACACATGAACAGCGCTAGGCAATAACATTCATGGGGCTCCGAAAAAGGGGGAGAATGGAGGATTGCCATGACGGTCCGCACTTAGGCAATCATGAAACATAGCTGTAAACTCGAAGGTGGAGGACACATGAACAGCGCTAGGCAATAACATTCATGGGGCTCCGAAAAAAGGGGGAGAATGGAGGATTGCCTTGAGGGTCCGCACTTAGGCAATCATGAATCATAGCTGTAAACTCGAAGGTGGAGGACACATGAACAGCGCTAGGCAATAACATTCATGAGGCTCCGAAAAAAGGGGGAGAATGGAGGATTGCCTTGAGGGTCCGCACTTAGGCAATCATGAAACATAGCTCCAAACTCGAAGGTGGAGGACACATGAACAGCGCTAGGCAATAACATTCATGGGGCTCCGAAAAATGGGGGAGAATGGAGGATTGCCTTGAGGGTCCGCACTTAGGCAATCATGAATCATAGTTGTAAACTCGAAGGTGGAGGACACATGAACAGCGCTAGGCAATAACATTCATGGGGCTCCTTAAAAGGGGGGAGAATGGAGGATTGCCTGGAGGGTCCGCACTTAGGCAATCATGAAACATAGCTCCAAACTCGAAGGTGGAGGACACATGAACAGCGCTAGGCAATAACATTCATGGGGCTCCGAAAAAAGGGGGAGAATGGAGGATTGCCTTGAGGGTCCGCACTTAGGCAATCATGAATCATAGCTGTAAACTCGAAGGTGGAGGACACATGAACAGCGCTAGGCAATAACATTCATGGGGCTCCCAAAAAAGGGTAGAATGGAGGATTGCCTTGAGGGTCCGCACTTAGGCAATCATGAAACATAGCTCCAAACTCGAAGGTGGAGGACACATGAACAGCGCTAGGCCATAACATTCATGGGGCTCCGAAAAAAGGGGGAGAATGGAGGATTGCCTTGAGGGTCCGCACTTAGGCAATCATGAAACATAGCTCCAAACTCGAAGGTGGAGGACACATGAACCTAGCTAGGCAATCATGAAACATAGCCTCAAACTCGAAGGTGTAGGACACATGAACAGCGCTAGGCAATAACATTCACGGGGCTCCGTAAAAGGGGGGAGAATGGAGGATTGGCTTGAGGGTCCGCACTTAGGCAATCATGAAACATAGCTCCAAACTCGAAGGTGGAGGACACATGAACAGCGCTAGGCAATAACATTCATGGGGCTCCGAAAAAAGGGGGAGAATGGAGGATTGCCTTGAGGGTCCGCACTTAGGCAATCATGAATCATAGCTGTAAACTCGAAGGTGGAGGACACATGAACAGCGCTAGGCAATAACATTCATGGGGCTCCGAAAAAAAGGGGAGAATGGAGGATTGCCTTGAGGGTCCGCCCTTTGGCAATCATGAAACATAGCTCCAAACTCGAAGGTGGAGGACACATGAACAGCGCTAGGCAATAACATTCATGGGGCTCCGAAAAAAGGGGGAGAATGGAGGATTGCCTTGAGGGTCCGCACTTAGGCAATCATGAATCATAGCTGTAAACTCGAAGGTGGAGGACACATGAACAGCGCTAGGCAATAACATTCATGGGGCTCCGAAAAAAAGGGGAGAATGGAGGATTGCCTTGAGGGTCCGCCCTTTGGCAATCATGAAACATAGCTCCAAACTCGAAGGTGGAGGACACATGAACAGCGCTAGGCAATAACATTCATGGGGCTCCTTAAAAGGGGGGAGAATGGAGGATTGCCTGGAGGGTCCGCACTTAGGCAATCATGAAACATAGCTCTAAACTCGAAGGTGGAGGACACATGAACAGCGCTAGGCAATAACATTCATGGGGCTCCGAAAAAAGGGGGAGAATGGAGGATTGCCTTGAGTGTCCGCACTTAGGCAATCATGAAACATAGCTCCAAACTCGAAGGTGGAGGACACATGAACAGCGCTAGGCAATAACATTCATGGGGCTCCGAAAAAAGGGGGAGAATGGAAGATTGCCTTGAGGGTCCGCACTTAGGCAATCATGAATCATAGCTGTAAACTCGAAGGTGGAGGACACATGAACAGCGCTAGGCAATAACATTCATGGGGCTCCGAAAAAAGGGGGAGAATGGAGGATTGCCTTGACGGTCCGCACTTAGGAAATCATGAAACATAGCTGTAAACTCGAAGGTGGAGGATACATGAACAGTGCTAGGCAATAAGATTCATGGGGCTCCGAAAAAGGGGGAGAATGAAGGATTGCCTTGAGGGTCCGCACTTAGGCAATCATGAATCATAGCTCTAAACTCGAAGGTGGAGGACACATGAACAGCGCTAGGCAATAACATTCATGGGGATCTGAAAAAGGGGGAGAATGGAGGATTGCCTTGAGGGTCCGCACTTAGGCAATCATGAAAATAGCTCCTAACTTGAAGGTGGAGGACACATGAACAGCGCTAGGCAATAACATTCATGGGGCTCCGAAAAAGGGGGAGAATGGAGGATTGCCTTGACGGTCCGCACTTAGGCAATCATGAAACATAGCTGTAAACTCGAAGGTGGAGGACACATGAACAGCGCTAGGCAATAACATTCATGGGGCTCCGAAAAAAGGGGGAGAATGGAGGATTGCCTTGAGGGTCCGCACTTAGGCAATCAAGAATCATAGCTGTAAACTCGAAGGTGGAGGACACATGAACAGCGCTAGGCAATAACATTCATGGGGCTCCGAAAAAAAGGGGAGAATGGAGGATTGCCTTGAGGGTCCGCACTTTGGCAATCATGAAACATAGCTCCAAACTCGAAGGTGGAGGACACATGAACAGCGCTAGGCAATAACATTCATGGGGCTCCTTAAAAGGGGGGAGAATGGAGGATTGCCTGGAGGGTCCGCACTTAGGCAATCATGAAACATACCTCCAAACTCGAAGGTGGAGGACACATGAACAGTGCTAGGCAATAAGATTCATGGGGCTCCGAAAAAGGGGGAGAATGAAGGATTGCCTTGAGGGTCCGCACTTAGGCAATCATGAAGCATAGCTCTAAACTCGAAGGTGGAGGACACATGAACAGCGCTAGGCAATATTATTCATGGGGATCTGAAAAAGGGGGAGAATGGAGGATTGCCTTGAGGGTCCGCACTTAGGCAATCATGAAAATAGCTCCTAACTTGAAGGTGGAGGACACATGAACAGCGCTAGGCAATAACATTCATGGGGCTCCGAAAAAAGGGGGAGAATGGAGGATTGCCTTGAGGGTCCGCACTTAGGCAATCATGAAACATAGCTCCAAACTCGAAGGTGGAGGACACATGAACAGCGCTAGGCAATAACATTCATGGGGATCCTTAAAAGGGGGGAGAATGGAGGATTGCCTTGAGGGTCCGCACTTAGGCAATCATGAAACATAGCTCCAAACTCGAAGGTGGAGGACACATGAACAGCGCTAGGCAATAACATTCATGGGGCTCCGAAAAAGGGGGAGAATGGAGGATTGCCTTGAGGGTCCGCACTTAGGCAATCATGAAACATAGCTCCAAACTCGAAGGTGGAGGACACATGAACAGCGCTAGGCAATAACATTCATGGGGCTCCGAAAAAGGGGGAGAATGGAGGATTGCCTTGACGGTCCGCACTTAGGCAATCATGAAACATAGCTGTAAACTCGAAGGTGGAGGACACATGAACAACGCTAGGCAATAACATTCATGGGGCTCCGAAAAAAGGGGGAGAATGGAGGATTGCCTTGAGGGTCCGCACTTAGGCAATCATGAAACATAGCTCCAAACTCGAAGGTGGAGGACACATGAACAACGCTAGGCAATAACATTCATGGGGCTCCTTAAAAGGGGGGAGAATGGAGGATTGCCTTGAGGGTCCGCACTTAGGCAATCATGAAACATAGCTCCAAACTCGAAGGTGGAGGACACATGAACAGCGCTAGGCAATAACATTCATGGGGCTCCGAAAAAAGGGGGAGAATGGAGGATTGCCTTGACGGTCCGCACTTAGGCAATCATGAAACATAGCTGTAAACGCGAAGGTGGAGGACACATGAATAGCGCTAGGCAATAACATTCGTGGGGCTCTGTAAAAGGGGGAGAATGGAGGATTGCCTTGAGGGTTCGCACTTAGGCAATCATGAAAATAGCTCCTAACTTGAAGGTGGAGGACACATGAACAGCGCTAGGAAATAACTTTCATGGGGCTCCGAAAAAGGGGGAGAATGGAGGATTGCCTTGACGGTCCGCACTTAGGCAATCATGAAACATAGCTCCAAACTTGAAGGTGGAGGACACATGAACAACGCTAGGCAATAACATTCGTGGGGCTCTGAAAAAGGGGGAGAATGGAGGATTGCCTTGAGGGTCCGCACTTAGGCAATCATTAAAATAGCTCCTAACTTGAAGGTGGAGGACACATGAATAGCACTAGGCAATAACTTTCATGGGGCTCCGAAAAAGGGGGAGAATGGAGGATTGCCTTGACGGTCCGCACTTAGGCAATCATGAAACATAGCTGTAAACTCGAAGGTGGAGGACACATGAATAGTGCTAGGCAATAAGATTCATGGGGCTCCGAAAAAGGGGGAGAATGAAGGATTGCCTTGAGGGTCCGCACTTAGGCAATCATGAATCATAGCTCTAAACTCGAAGGTGGAGGACACATGAACAGCGCTAGGCAATAACATTCATGGGGATCTGAAAAAGGGGGAGAACGGAGGATTGCCTTGAGGGTCCGCACTTAGGCAATCATGAAAATAGCTCCTAACTTGAAGGTGGAGGACACATGAACAGCGCTAGGCAATAACATTCATGGGGCTCCGAAAAAAGGGGGAGAATGGAGGATTGCCTTGAGGGTCCGCACTTAGGCAATCATGAAACATAGCTCCAAACTCGAAGGTGGAGGACACATGAACAGCGCTAGGCAATAACATTCATGGGGCTCCTTAAAAGGGGGGAGAATGGAGGATTGCCTTGAGGGTCCGCACTTAGGCAATCATGAAACATAGCTGTAAACTCGAAGGTGGAGGACACATGAACAACGCTAGGCAATAACATTCATGGGGCTCCGAAAAAAGGGGGAGAATGGAGGATTGCCTTGAGGGTCCGCACTTAGGCAATCATGAAACATAGCTCCAAACTCGAAGGTGGAGGACACATGAACAACGCTAGGCAATAACATTCATGGGGCTCCTTAAAAGGGGGGAGAATGGAGGATTGCCTTGAGGGTCCGCACTTAGGCAATCATGAAACATAGCTCCAAACTCGAAGGTGGAGGACACATGAACAGCGCTAGGCAATAACATTCATGGGGCTCCGAAAAAAGGGGGAGAATGGAGGATTGCCTTGACGGTCCGCACTTAGGCAATCATGAAACATAGCTGTAAACTCGAAGGTGGAGGATACATGAACAGTGCTAGGCAATAAGATTCATGGGGCTCCAAAAAAGGGGGAGAATGAAGGATTGCCTTGAGGGTCCGCACTTAGGCAATCATGAAGCATAGCTCTAAACTCGAAGGTGGAGGACACATGAACAGCGCTAGGCAATATATTCATGGGGATCTGAAAAAGGGGGAGAATGGAGGATTGCCTTGAGGGTCCGCACTTAGGCAATCATGAAAATAGCTCCTAACTTGAAGGTGGAGGACACATGAACAGCGCTAGGCAATAACATTCATGGGGCTCCGAAAAAAGGGGGAGAATGGAGGATTGCCTTGAGGGTCCGCACTTAGGCAATCATGAAACATAGCTCCAAACTCGAAGGTGGAGGACACATGAACAGCGCTAGGCAATAACATTCATGGGGCTCCTTAAAAGGGGGGAGAATGGAGGATTGCCTTGAGGGTCCGCACTTAGGCAATCATGAAACATAGCTCCAAACTCGAAGGTGGAGGACACATGAACAGCGCTAGGCAATAACATTCATGGGGCTCCGAAAAAAGGGGGAGAATGGAGGATTGCCTTGAGGGTCCGCACTTAGGCAATCATGAAACATAGCTCCAAACTCGAAGGTGGAGGACACATGAACAGCGCTAGGCAATAACATTCATGGGGCTCCGAAAAAGGGGGAGAATGGAGGATTGCCTTGACGGTCCGCACTTAGGCAATCATGAAACATAGCTGTAAACTCGAAGGTGGAGGACACATAACAACGCTAGGCAATAACATTCATGGGGCTCCGAAAAAAGGGGGAGAATGGAGGATTGCCTTGAGGGTCCGCACTTAGGCAATCATGAAACATAGCTCCAAACTCGAAGGTGGAGGACACATGAACACGCTAGGCAATAACATTCATGGGGCTCCTTAAAAGGGGGGAGAATGGAGGATTGCCTTGAGGGTCCGCACTTAGGCAATCATGAAACATAGCTCCAAACTCGAAGGTGGAGGACACATGAACAGCGCTAGGCAATAACATTCATGGGGCTCCGAAAAAAGGGGGAGAATGGAGGATTGCCTTGACGGTCCGCACTTAGGCAATCATGAAACATAGCTGTAAACTCGAAGGTGGAGGACACATGAACAGCGCTAGGCAATAACATTCATGGGGCTCTGAAAAAGGGGGAGAATGGAGGATTGCCTTGAGGGTCCGCACTTAGGCAATCATGAAAATAGCTCCTAACTTGAAGGTGGAGGACACATGAACAGCGCTAGGCAATAACATTCATGGGGCTCCGAAAAAGGGGGAGAATGGAGGATTGCCTTGACGGTCCGCACTTAGGCAATCATGAAACATAGCTCCAAACTCGAAGGTGGAGGACACATGAACAACGCTAGGCAATAACATTCATGGGGCTCTGAAAAAGGGGGAGAATGGAGGATTGCCTTGAGGGTCCGCACTTAGGCAATCATGAAAATAGCTCCTAACTTGAAGGTGGAGGACACATGAATAGCGCTAGGCAATAACTTTCATGGGGCTCCGAAAAAGGGGGAGAATGGAGGATTGCCTTGACGGTCCGCACTTAGGCAATCATGAAACATAGCTGTAAACTCGAAGGTGGAGGACACATGAACAGTGCTAGGCAATAACATTCATGGGGCTCCGAAAAAGGGGGAGAATGAAGGATTGCCTTGAGGGTCCGCACTTAGGCAATCATGAATCATAGCTCTAAACTCGAAGGTGGAGGACACATGAACAGCGCTAGGCAATAACATTCATGGGGATCTGAAAAAGGGGGAGAATGGAGGATTGCCTTGAGGGTCCGCACTTAGGCAATCATGAAAATAGCTCCTAACTTGAAGGTGGAGGACACATGAACAGCGCTAGGCAATAACATTCATGGGGCTCCGAAAAAGGGGGAGAATGGAGGATTGCCTTGACGGTCCGCACTTAGGCAATCATGAAACATAGCTGTAAACTCGAAGGTGGAGGACACATGAACAGCGCTAGGCAATAACATTCATGGGGCTCCGAAAAAAGGGGGAGAATGGAGGATTGCCTTGAGGGTCCGCACTTAGGCAATCATGAATCATAGCTGTAAACTCGAAGGTGGAGGACACATGAACAGCGCTAGGCAATAACATTCATGGGGCTCCGAAAAAAGGGGGAGAATGGAGGATTGCCTTGAGGGTCCGCACTTAGGCAATCATGAATCATAGCTGTAAACTCGAAGGTGGAGGACACATGAACAGCGCTAGGCAATAACATTCATGGGGCTCCGAAAAAGGGGGAGAATGGAGGATTGCCTTGAGGGTCCGCACTTAGGCAATCATGAAACATAGCTCCAAACTCGAAGGTGGAGGACACATGAACAGCGCTAGGCAATAACATTCATGGGGCTCCTAAAAAGGGGGAGAATGGAGGATTGCCTTGAGGGTCCGCACTTAGGCAATCATGAAACATAGCTCTAAACTCGAAGGTGGAGGACACATGAACAGCGCTAGGCAATAACATTCATGGGGCTCCGAAAAAAGGGGGAGAATGGAGGATTGCCTTGAGGGTCCGCACTTAGGCAATCATGAAACATAGCTCCAAACTCGAAGGTGGAGGACACATGAACAGCGCTAGGCAATAACATTCATGGGGCTCCGAAAAAGGGGGAGAATGGAGGATTGCCTTGAGGGTCCGCACTTAGGCAATCATGAATCATAGCTGTAAACTCGAAGGTGGAGGACACATGAACAGCGCTAGGCAATAACATTCATGGGGCTCCGAAAAAAGGGGGAGAATGGAGGATTGCCTTGAGGGTCCGCACTTAGGCAATCATGAAACATAGCTGTAAACTCGAAGGTGGAGGACACATGAACAGCGCTAGGCAATAACATTCATGGGGCTCCGAAAAAAGGGGGAGAATGGAGGATTGCCTTGAGGGTCCGCACTTAGGCAATCATGAAACATAGCTCCAAACTCGAAGGTGGAGGACACATGAACAGCGCTAGGCAATAACATTCATGGGGCTCCGAAAAAGGGGGAGAATGGAGGATTGCCTTGAGGGTCCGCACTTAGGCAATCATGAAACATAGCTCCAAACTCGAAGGTGGAGGACACATGAACAGCGCTAGGCAATAACATTCATGGGGCTCCGAAAAAAGGGGGAGAATGGAGGATTGCCTTGAGGGTCCGCACTTAGGCAATCATGAAACATAGCTCCAAACTCGAAGGTGGAGGACACATGAACAGCGCTAGGCAATAACATTCATGGGGCTCCTAAAAAGGGGGAGAATGGAGGATTGCCTTGAGGGTCCGCACTTAGGCAATCATGAAACATAGCTCCAAACTCGAAGGTGGAGGACACATGAACAGCGCTAGGCAATAACATTCATGGGGCTCGAAAAAAGGGGGAGAATGGAGGATTGCCTTGACGGTCCGCACTTAGGCAATCATGAAACATAGCTGTAAACTCGAAGGTGGAGGACACATGAACAGCGCTAGGCAATAACATTCATGGGGCTCCGAAAAAAGGGGGAGAATGGAGGATTGCCTTGAGGGTCCGCACTTAGGCAATCATGAATCATAGCTGTAAACTCGAAGGTGGAGGACACATGAACAGCGCTAGGCAATAACATTCATGGGGCTCCGAAAAAAGGGGGAGAATGGAGGATTGCCTTGAGGGTCCGCACTTAGGCAATCATGAAACATAGCTGTAAACTCGAAGGTGGAGGACACATGAACAGCGCTAGGCAATAACATTCATGGGGCTCCGAAAAAAGGGGGAGAATGGAGGATTGCCTTGAGGGTCCGCACTTAGGCAATCATGAAACATAGCTCCAAACTCGAAGGTGGAGGACACATGAACAGCGCTAGGCAATAACATTCATGGGGCTCCGAAAAAAGGGGGAGAATGGAGGATTGCCTTGAGGGTCCGCACTTAGGCAATCATGAAAATAGCTCCTAACTTGAAGGTGGAGGACACATGAACAGCGCTAGGCAATAACATTCATGGGGCTCCGAAAAAGGGGGAGAATGGAGGATTGCCTTGAGGGTCCGCACTTAGGCAATCATGAAACATAGCTGTAAACTCGAAGGTGGAGGACACATGAACAGCGCTAGGCAATAACATTCATGGGGCTCCGAAAAAGGGGGAGAATGGAGGATTGCCTTGAGGGTCCGCACTTAGGCAATCATGAAACATAGCTCTAAACTCGAAGGTGGAGGACACATGAACAGCGCTAGGCAATAACATTCATGGGGCTCCGAAAAAGGGGGAGAATGGAGGATTGCCTTGAGGGTCCGCACTTAGGCAATCATGAAACATAGCTGTAAACTCGAAGGTGGAGGACACATGAACAGCGCTAGGCAATAACATTCATGGGGCTCCAAAAAGGGGGAGAATGGAGGATTGCCTTGAGGGTCCGCACTTAGGCAATCATGAAACATAGCTCCAAACTCGAAGGTGGAGGACACATGAACAGCGCTAGGCAATAACATTCATGGGGCTCGAAAAAGGGGGAGAATGGAGGATTGCCTTGAGGGTCCGCACTTAGGCAATCATGAAACATAGCTCCTAACTGAAGGTGGAGGACACATGAACAGCGCTAGGCAATAACATTCATGGGGCTCCGAAAAAGGGGGAGAATGGAGGATTGCCTTGAGGGTCCGCACTTAGGCAATCATGAAACATAGCTCCAAACTCGAAGGTGGAGGACACATGAACAGCGCTAGGCAATAACATTCATGGGGCTCCGAAAAAAGGGGGAGAATGGAGGATTGCCTTGACGGTCCGCACTTAGGCAATCATGAAACATAGCTGTAAACTCGAAGGTGGAGGACACATGAACAGCGCTAGGCAATAACATTCATGGGGCTCCGAAAAAAGGGGGAGAATGGAGGATTGCCTTGAGGGTCCGCACTTAGGCAATCATGAAACATAGCTCCAAACTCGAAGGTGGAGGACACATGAACAGCGCTAGGCAATAACATTCATGGGGCTCCTAAAAGGGGGAGAATGGAGGATTGCCTTGAGGGTCCGCACTTAGGCAATCATGAAACATAGCTCCAAACTCGAAGGTGGAGGACACATGAACAGCGCTAGGCAATAACATTCATGGGGCTCCGAAAAAAGGGGGAGAATGGAGGATTGCCTTGAGGGTCCGCACTTAGGCAATCATGAAACATAGCTCCAAACTCGAAGGTGGAGGACACATGAACAGCGCTAGGCAATAACATTCATGGGGCTCCGAAAAAAGGGGGAGAATGGAGGATTGCCTTGAGGGTCCGCACTTAGGCAATCATGAAACATAGCTCTAAACTCGAAGGTGGAGGACACATGAACAGCGCTAGGCAATAACATTCATGGGGCTCCGAAAAAGGGGGAGAATGGAGGATTGCCTTGAGGGTCCGCACTTAGGCAATCATGAAACATAGCTCCAAACTCGAAGGTGGAGGACACATGAACAGCGCTAGGCAATAACATTCATGGGGCTCCGAAAAAGGGGGAGAATGGAGGATTGCCTTGAGGGTCCGCACTTAGGCAATCATGAAACATAGCTCCAAACTCGAAGGTGGAGGACACATGAACAGCGCTAGGCAATAACATTCATGGGGCTCCGAAAAAAGGGGGAGAATGGAGGATTGCCTTGAGGGTCCGCACTTAGGCAATCATGAAACATAGCTCCAAACTCGAAGGTGGAGGACACATGAACAGCGCTAGGCAATAACATTCATGGGGCTCCGAAAAAGGGGAGAATGGAGGATTGCCTTGAGGTCCGCACTTAGGCAATCATGAAACATAGCTGTAAACTCGAAGGTGGAGGACACATGAACAGCGCTAGGCAATAACATTCATGGGGCTCCGAAAAAAGGGGGAGAATGGAGGATTGCCTTGAGGGTCCGCACTTAGGCAATCATGAAACATAGCTCCAAACTCGAAGGTGGAGGACACATGAACAGCGCTAGGCAATAACATTCATGGGGCTCCTTAAAAGGGGGAGAATGGAGGATTGCCTTGAGGGTCCGCACTTAGGCAATCATGAAACATAGCTCCAAACTCGAAGGTGGAGGACACATGAACAGCGCTAGGCAATAACATTCATGGGGCTCCGAAAAAAGGGGGAGAATGGAGGATTGCCTTGACGGTCCGCACTTAGGCAATCATGAAACATAGCTGTAAACTCGAAGGTGGAGGACACATGAACAGCGCTAGGCAATAACATTCATGGGGCTCCGAAAAAAGGGGGAGAATGGAGGATTGCCTTGAGGGTCCGCACTTAGGCAATCATGAATCATAGCTGTAAACTCGAAGGTGGAGGACACATGAACAGCGCTAGGCAATAACATTCATGGGGCTCCCAAAAAAGGGTAGAATGGAGGATTGCCTTGAGGGTCCGCACTTAGGCAATCATGAAACATAGCTCCAAACTCGAAGGTGGAGGACACATGAACAGCGCTAGGCCATAACATTCACGGGGCTCCGTAAAAGGGGGGAGAATGGAGGATTGCCTTGAGGGTCCGCACTTAGGCAATCATGAAACATAGCTCCAAACTCGAAGGTGGAGGACACATGAACAGCGCTAGGCAATAACATTCATGGGGCTCCGAAAAAAGGGGGAGAATGGAGGATTGCCTTGAGGGTCCGCACTTAGGCAATCATGAAACATAGCTCCAAACTCGAAGGTGGAGGACACATGAACAGCGCTAGGCAATAACATTCATGGGGCTCCGAAAAAAGAGGGAGAATGGAGGATTGCCTTGACGGTCCGCACTTAGGCAATCATGAAACATAGCTGTAAACTCGAAGGTGGAGGACACATGAACAGCGCTAGGCAATAACATTCATGGGGCTCCGAAAAAAGGGGGAGAATGGAGGATTGCCTTGAGGGTCCGCACTTAGGCAACATGAAACATAGCTCCAAACTCGAAGGTGGAGGACACATGAACAGCGCTAGGCAATAACATTCATGGGGCTCCTTAAAAGGGGGGAGAATGGAGGATTGCCTTGAGGGTCCGCACTTAGGCAATCATGAAACATAGCTCCAAACTCGAAGGTGGAGGACACATGAACAGCGCTAGGCAATAACATTCATGGGGCACCGAAAAAAGGGGGAGAATGGAGGATTGCCTTGACGGTCCGCACTTAGGCAATCATGAAACATAGCTGTAAACTCGAAGGTGGAGGACACATGAACAGCGCTAGGCAATAACATTCATGGGGCTCCGAAAAAAGGGGGAGAATGGAGGATTGCCTTGAGGGTCCGCACTTAGGCAATCATGAAACATAGCTCCAAACTCGAAGGTGGAGGACACATGAACAGCGCTAGGCAATAACATTCATGGGGCTCCTAAAAAGGGGAGAATGGAGGATTGCCTTGAGGGTCCGCACTTAGGCAATCATGAAACATAGCTCCAAACTCGAAGGTGGAGGACACATGAACAGCGCTAGGCAATAACATTCATGGGGCACCGAAAAAAGGGGGAGAATGGAGGATTGCCTTGACGGTCCGCACTTAGGCAATCATGAAACATAGCTGTAAACTCGAAGGTGGAGGACACATGAACAGCGCTAGGCAATAACATTCATGGGGCTCCGAAAAAAGGGGGAGAATGGAGGATTGCCTTGAGGGTCCGCACTTAGGCAATCATGAAACATAGCTCCAAACTCGAAGGTGGAGGACACATGAACAGCGCTAGGCAATAACATTCATGGGGCTCCGAAAAAAGGGGGAGAATGGAGGATTGCCTTGACGGTCCGCACTTAGGCAATCATGAAACATAGCTGTAAACTCGAAGGTGGAGGACACATGAACAGCGCTAGGCAATAACATTCATGGGGCTCCGAAAAAAGGGGGAGAATGGAGGATTGCCTTGACGGTCCGCACTTAGGCAATCATGAAACATAGCTCCAAACTCGAAGGTGGAGGACACATGAACAGCGCTAGGCAATAACATTCATGGGGCTCCTTAAAAGGGGGGAGAATGGAGGATTGCCTTGAGGGTCCGCACTTAGGCAATCATGAAACATAGCTCCAAACTCGAAGGTGGAGGACACATGAACAGCGCTAGGCAATAACATTCATGGGGCTACGAAAAAAGGGGGAGAATGGAGGATTGCCTTGACGGTCCGCACTTAGGCAATCATGAAACATAGCTGTAAACTCGAAGGTGGAGGACACATGAACAGCGCTAGGCAATAACATTCATGGGGCTCCGAAAAAAGGGGGAGAATGGAGGATTGCCTTGAGGGTCCGCACTTAGGCAATCATGAATCATAGCTGTAAACTCGAAGGTGGAGGACACATGAACAGCGCTAGGCAATAACATTCATGGGGCTCCGAAAAAAGGGGGAGAATGGAGGATTGCCTTGAGGGTCCGCACTTAGGCAATCATGAAACATAGCTCCAAACTCGAAGGTGGAGAACACATGAACAGCGCTAGGCAATAACATTCATGGGGCTCCAAAAAAAGATGGAGAATGGAGGATTGCTTTGAGGGTCCGCACTTAGGCCATCATGAATCATAGCTGTAAACTCGAAGGTGGAGGACACATGAACAGCGCTAGGCAATAACATTGATGGGGCTCCGAAAAAAGGGGGAGAATGGAGGATTGCCTTGAGGGTCCGCACTTAGGCCATCATGAATCATAGCTGTAAACTCGAAGGTGGAGGACACATGAACAGCGCTAGGCAATAACATTCATGGGCCTCCGAAAAAAGGGGGAGAATGGAGGATTGCCTTGACGGTCCGCACTTAGGCAATCATGAAACATAGCTGTAAACTCGAAGGTGGAGGACACATGAACAGCGCTAGGCAATAACATTCATGGGGCTCCGAAAAAAGGGGGAGAATGGAGGATTGCCTTGACGGTCCGCACTTAGGCAATCATGAAACATAGCTCCAAACTCGAAGGTGGAGGACACATGAACAGCGCTAGACAATAACATTCATGGGGCTCCTTAAAAGAGGGGAGAATGGAGGAATGCCTTGAGGGTCCGCACTTAGGCAATCATGAAACATAGCTCCAAACTCGAAGGTGGAGGACACATGAACAGCGCTAGGCAATAACATTCATGGGGCTACGAAAAAAGGGGGAGAATGGAGGATTGCCTTGAGGGTCCGCACTTAGGCAATCATGAATCATAGCTGTAAACTCGAAGGTGGAGGACACATGAACAGCGCTAGGCAATAACATTCATGGGGCTACGAAAAAAGGGGGAGAATGGAGGATTGCCTTGACGGTCCGCACTTAGGCAATCATGAAACATAGCTGTAAACTCGAAGGTGGAGGACACATGAACAGCGCTAGGCAATAACATTCATGGGGCTCCGAAAAAAGGGGGAGAATGGAGGATTGCCTTGAGGGTCCGCACTTAGGCAATCATGAAACATAGCTCCAAACTCGAAGGTGGAGGACACATGAACAGCGCTAGGCAATAACATTCATGGGGCACCGAAAAAAGGGGGAGAATGGAGGATTGCCTTGAGGGTCCGCACTTAAGCAATCATGAATCATAGCTGTAAACTCGAAGGTGGAGGACACATGAACAACGCTAGGCAATAACATTGATGGGGCTCCGAAAAAAGGGGGAGAATGGAGGATTGCCTTGAGGGTCCGCACTTAGGCAATCATGAAACATAGCTCCAAACTCGAAGGTGGAGGACACATGAACAGCGCTAGGCAATAACATTCATGGGGCTCCGAAAAAAGGGGGAGAATGGAGGATTGCCTTGACTGTCCGCACTTAGGCAATCATGAAACATAGCTGTAAACTCGAAGGTGGAGGACACATGAATAGCGCTAGGCAATAACATTCATGGGGCTCCGAAAAAAGGGGGAGAATGGAGGATTGCCTTGAGGGTCCGCACTTAGGCAATCATGAAACATAGCTCCAAACTCGAAGGTGGAGGACACATGAACAGCGCTAGGCAATAACATTCATGGGGCTCCTTAAAAGGGGGGAGAATGGAGGATTGCCTTGAGGGTCCGCACTTAGGCAATTATGAAACATAGCTCCAAACTCGAAGGTGGAGGACACATGAACAGCGCTAGGCAATAACATTGATGGGGCTCCGAAAAAAGGGGGAGAATGGAGGATTGCCTTGAGGGTCCGCACTTAGGCAATCATGAAACATAGCTCCAAACTCGAAGGTGGAGGACACATGAACAGCGCTAGGCAATAACATTCATGGGGCTACGAAAAAAGGGGGAGAATGGAGGATTGCCTTGACGGTCCGCACTTAGGCAATCATGAAACATAGCTGTAAACTCGAAGGTGGAGGACACATGAACAGCGCTAGGCAATAACATTGATGGGGCTCCGAAAAAAGGGGGAGAATGGAGGATTGCCTTGAGGGTCCGCACTTAGGCAATCATGAAACATAGCTCCAAACTCGAAGGTGGAGGACACATGAACAGCGCTAGGCAATAACATTCATGGGGCTCCGAAAAAAGGGGGAGAATGGAGGATTGCCTTGACTGTCCGCACTTAGGCAATCATGAAACATAGCTGTAAACTCGAAGGTGGAGGACACATGAATAGCGCTAGGCAATAACATTCATGGGGCTCCGAAAAAAGGGGGAGAATGGAGGATTGCCTTGAGGGTCCGCACTTAGGCAATCATGAAACATAGCTCCAAACTCGAAGGTGGAGGACACATGAACAGCGCTAGGCAATAACATTCATGGGGCTCCTTAAAAGGGGGGAGAATGGAGGATTGCCTTGAGGGTCCGCACTTAGGCAATCATGAAACATAGCTCCAAACTCGAAGGTGGAGGACACATGAACAGCGCTAGGCAATAACATTCATGGGGCTCCTTAAAAGGGGGAGAATGGAGGATTGCCTTGAGGGTCCGCACTTAGGCAATCATGAAACATAGCTCCAAACTCGAAGGTGGAGGACACATGAACAGCGCTAGGCAATAATATTCATGGGGCACCGAAAAAAGGGGGAGAATGGAGGATTGCCTTGACGGTCCGCACTTAGGCAATCATGAAACATAGCTGTAAACTCGAAGGTGGAGGACACATGAACAGCGCTAGGCAATAACATTCATGGGGCTCCGAAAAAAGGGGGAGAATGGAGGATTGCCTTGAGGGTCCGCACTTAGGCAATCATGAAACATAGCTCCAAACTCGAAGGTGGAGGACACATGAACAGCGCTAGGCAATAACATTCATGGGGCTACGAAAAAAGGGGGAGAATGGAGGATTGCCTTGACGGTCCGCACTTAGGCAATCATGAAACATAGCTGTAAACTCGAAGGTGGAGGACACATGAACAGCGCTAGGCAATAACATTCATGGGGCTCCGAAAAAAGGGGGAGAATGGAGGATTGCCTTGAGGGTCCGCACTTAGGCAATCATGAAACATAGCTCCAAACTCGAAGGTGGAGGACACATGAACAGCGCTAGGCAATAACATTCATGGGGCTCCGAAAAAAGGGGGAGAATGGAGGATTGCCTTGACGGTCCGCACTTAGGCAATCATGAAACATAGCTGTAAACTCGAAGGTGGAGGACACATGAACAGCGCTAGGCAATAACATTCATGGGGCTACGAAAAAAGGGGGAGAATGGAGGATTGCCTTGACGGTCCGCACTTAGGCAATCATGAAACATAGCTGTAAACTCGAAGGTGGAGGACACATGAACAGCGCTAGGCAATAACATTCATGGGGCTCCGAAAAAAGGGGGAGAATGGAGGATTGCCTTGAGGGTCCGCACTTAGGCAATCATGAAACATAGCTCCAAACTCGAAGGTGGAGGACACATGAACAGCGCTAGGCAATAACATTCATGGGGCTCCGAAAAAAGGGGGAGAATGGAGGATTGCCTTGACGGTCCGCACTTAGGCAATCATGAAACATAGCTGTAAACTCGAAGGTGGAGGACACATGAACAGCGCTAGGCAATAACATTCATGGGGCTCCGAAAAAAGGGGGAGAATGGAGGATTGCCTTGACGGTCCGCACTTAGGCAATCATGAAACATAGCTCCAAACTCGAAGGTGGAGGACACATGAACAGCGCTAGGCAATAACATTCATGGGGCTCCTTAAAAGGGGGGAGAATGGAGGATTGCCTTGAGGGTCCGCACTTAGGCAATCATGAAACATAGCTCCAAACTCGAAGGTGGAGGACACATGAACAGCGCTAGGCAATAACATTCATGGGGCTACGAAAAAAGGGGGAGAATGGAGGATTGCCTTGACGGTCCGCACTTAGGCAATCATGAAACATAGCTGTAAACTCGAAGGTGGAGGACACATGAACAGCGCTAGGCAATAACATTCATGGGGCTCCCAAAAAAGGGTAGAATGGAGGATTGCCTTGAGGGTCCGCACTTAGGCAATCATGAAACATAGCTCCAAACTCGAAGGTGGAGGACACATGAACAGCGCTAGGCCATAACATTCACGGGGCTCCGTAAAAGGGGGGAGAATGGAGGATTGCCTTGACGGTCCGCACTTAGGCAATCATGAAACATAGCTCCAAACTCGAAGGTGGAGGACACATGAACAGCGCTAGGCAATAACATTCATGTGGCTCCGAAAAAAGGGGGAGAATGGAGGATTGCCTTGAGGGTCCGCACTTAGGCAATCATGAAACATAGCTCCAAACTCGAAGGTGGAGGACACATGAACAGCGCTAGGCAATAACATTCATGGGGCTCCGAAAAAAGGGGGAGAATGGAGGATTGCCTTGACGGTCCGCACTTAGGCAATCATGAAACATAGCTGTAAACTCGAAGGTGGAGGACACATGAACAGCGCTAGGCAAGAACATTCATGGGGCTCCGAAAAAAGGGGGAGAATGGAGGATTGCCTTGAGGGTCCGCACTTAGGCAATCATGAAACATAGCTCCAAACTCGAAGGTGGAGGACACATGAACAGCGCTAGGCAATAACATTCATGGGGCTCCTTAAAAGGGGGGAGAATGGAGGATTGCCTTGAGGGTCCGCACTTAGGCAATCATGAAACATAGCTCCAAACTCGAAGGTGGAGGACACATGAACAGCGCTAGGCAATAACATTCATGGGGCACCGAAAAAAGGGGGAGAATGGAGGATTGCCTTGACGGTCTGCACTTAGGCAATCATGAAACATAGCTGTAAACTCGAAGGTGGAGGACACATGAACAGCGCTAGGCAATAACATTCATGGGGCTCCGAAAAAAGGGGGAGAATGGAGGATTGCCTTGAGGGTCCGCACTTAGGCAATCATGAAACATAGCTGCAAACTCGAAGGTGGAGGACACATGAACAGCGCTAGGCAATAACATTCATGGGGCTCCTTAAAAGGGGGGAGAATGGAGGATTGCCTTGAGGGTCCGCACTTAGGCAATTATGAAACATAGCTCCAAACTCGAAGGTGGAGGACACATGAACAGCGCTAGGCAATAACATTCATGGGGCTACGAAAAAAGGGGGAGAATGGAGGATTGCCTTGACGGTCCGCACTTAGGCAATCATGAAACATAGCTGTAAACTCGAAGGTGGAGGACACATGAACAGCGCTAGGCAATAACATTCATGGGGCTCCGAAAAAAGGGGGAGAATGGAGGATTGCCTTGAGGGTCCGCACTTAGGCAATCATGAATCATAGCTGTAAACTCGAAGGTGGAGGACACATGAACAGCGCTAGGCAATAACATTCATGGGGCTCCCAAAAAAGGGGGAGAATGGAGGATTGCCTTGACGGTCCGCACTTAGGCAATCATGAAACATAGCTGTAAACTCGAAGGTGGAGGACACATGAACAGCGCTAGGCAATAACATTCATGGGGCTCCGAAAAAAGGGGGAGAATGGAGGATTGCCTTGAGGGTCCGCACTTAGGCAATCATGAAACATAGCTCCAAACTCGAAGGTGGAGGACACATGAACAGCCTAGGCAATAACATTCATGGGGCTCCGAAAAAAGGGGGAGAATGGAGGATTGCCTTGACGGTCCGTGTCATACCCTAATTTCGTCCGGGGACCTTTGCTCGATGACGTGTGACCATTCTTTGGTCCTCGTGAGGTGCTTGGCACCCATCATTAGGCAATTTGTGAAATTCCAGGACATGCCGAAAAACCAAAAAAATATTGATGCACAATCCGTAAGTTTCCGTGACACACCGGAAATCAAATGGAAGCATCGTTGCATAATTAAGTGAGGTTCCGTAACATTCCGTAAGTCAAAAAGGGGATGATTATGTAATCCGCAAGGTTCCGTAACATTACGGAAAGAAAACAAGTATCGTTACGAAATTCGTAAGTTTCCGTAACTTTACGAAAAAAGAATCACCAAAAAACAGCAGAGGGGGGTGTACTTAGTAAAAATGGGGGTGCAAATAGCACCCAGCCCATTTGGGCCCTCCAGAAGGCGGTTGCTTCTGGAGGAAGCAACCCTGCTCGCCTGGGCGAGCTGAGCTCGCCTGGGCGAGCTGGGCGGCAACCACCTCCCCTATTTTGCTATAAATAGGGGAGGAAATGAAGAAGAAAGGGGTCCAGCCCCTTAGGCACTTCTCTCTCTTTCGAATTTGCTTGGAAAAATTGTTTCCGTGAAGAAAATCTAAGCCGAGGCGCTTCCGAAACGTTTCCGTAACGTTTTCCGTGAGGAATCTCGCAAAGGTTTCGATCGTTCTTCGACCGTTCTTCATTCGTTCTTCATCGTTCTTCGATCTTCAACGGGTAAGTACCTCGAACCAAGCTTTTCGATTCATTCTATGCACCCGTAGTGGTCCACATTGTGTTTCGTGCATTTTTATTCTCGTTTTGTTTACTTTTTATACCCCCTGTTGACGTGCTTAAGCCATTCTACTTAAGTCGTTTCTCGCTTAACTTAAAAATAAAATAAATTTCCACCGAACGTTTGAATTGTATTATCCATTAACTTTGGTTAAAATCAATTCCGACCGTTCGGTCGTGCCGTAACCACGTTGGAAATCAAAAAGAGGTAAAAAATAATATAATAATCAAAAAGACATCTTTTAGTAAAATAAAGCGGAAAATCAATTGGACGTTTTCTCTTTGGGATTTCTCATTCTTAATCGAATTGATTAATAACTAAAGTGAAACTAAGGCTAAAATCAACTCGCCTAGTCAAGCTCGTCCACAAAAATAGGCTTTTGAAGTTTGTCATTTCAATTTCTCACTAAGTAAAATGGATCATTTTTAAGGTCCAACGCCTTAAAAATGATCACCTCTTAAGCAAAAAAGGAATCACTTGATAAGAAAGAACTACGTAGGTCTGAGTTCCTCATTGAGGATACGTAGGAGCAAAAGCCCCGCTTTTGTCGACCACCCCAAGAGATCGTTAATGGTCCAATGCCTTAACGTTTCTCTCCTTTCAAAAAAAACAAGAGATCGTTAACGGTCCAATGCCTTAACGTTTCTTTCCTTTCAAAAACAAGAGATCGTTAATGGTCCAATGCCTTAACGTTTCTCCCCTTTCAAAATCAAAAGACCGTTTAATGGTTCAAACACCTTAAATGACCTTTCGTTCAATAAAAACATATTTTGCAAAAAAGACAAAAACAACTTAACCAAACACTTTGTTCCAAAAGAACTACGTAGGTCTGATTTTCTCATCCCAAATTGAGGAATACGTAGGAGCAAAGGGAAACACCCTTGTCGACCACAAAAAAGAAAAAAATATAAAAAGGGTATAAAGGATATAAAGAACATAAAAGGGAACATAAAAATCAAAGTCATGTTTGCACATTCGATTAAAGGCTGCCGTCCCTTGGGACGGACGTGTGGGGTGCTAATACCTTCCCCGTGCGTAAATACAACTCCCGAACCTTTCACTTAAAAGTTCGTAGATCGCGTCTTTTCCGGTTTTTCCGACGTTTTCCTCAAACAAACGTTGGTGGCGACTCCGCGCGTATTCCTTTCGTGGAACACGCATCCCGCGAGTCTCGCGTCGCCCTCCCGCCGAAGGGTAGGTTGCGACAGTTGGCGACTCCACTGGGGAATTTTTTAGAGAGTTAGGCCATTTAATCTTGTGCTATGTTTTATCATGACTTTCTCCTTTGTTGGTTTCCCTTTATTTGTCTTATGTTCTTGTGTATATAAACTTTTTGTTGCTTCTAGTGTGTTTTAGAATGTATGCATGAGGTAAATATTTATTCATTTGATGCACACAAACACTAACACTATTTGCACACACTGTGAGTGAAAAAGGGCCCTATACCCGGGTTCATGGGAACATAAGGAGTGGAGGTGAATCTGTGATCATGCTAGGTCTCCGACTTGCTTGATTACAGTGAACCCTCATCTAGAGCTTTTCTCTTTGAAAACTTATTGTTGCTAGTAGTCCCTACTGCTGCAATATGTTCTTCAAAGGGGATGATACCTCTAGAAACCATCAAGAGAGATATAACTACCTTGGGGATTATTGCTAAAAGCCTAGTTAGTTCTCTCCCTTATAGGTCCCTTAAATAGGGGCACGAAGCAAACACGCTGCGTGCCATTTTTTCACATTGCCATGCATGAGTATCATATACCCTTTTGCTTATGTTCGGTAAATATTGTCATACTGTGCACATTCCCGCATTGTGTCTTTTGCATAGGCATTGCATATGGGTTCTGTCTTGATCCCTACTGTAAACAAACCAACGGAGGGTCCGTGTCGCCTTCTTAAAAACGTGCGTTGGGGCATTTCGTTGCCCCTAGACGCCGTATCTAAGAAGGGGACAAATTCCCCGGACCCCCGCATTCCTAGATTGCATCTGTGTCATGTGCATTCCATCATGCATTCATCCATTCCACCCATGAGATATCGGAGTTTTGATTTGCACCAGCTTTTGTCTCACTTTAGTAAGCATGGGAACAAATCAAACCGGCAAGAGGTTCTACCAAGTCAAGGTCAAAAGCCCAGATACCACCAGCATCAAGGAATTAGGGCGGTTGATGGAACCCCTCCAAATGCAAGCCTTCCGCAAGACTTACGGAAAGATCTTAGAGTTGACCATAGCAGAGGTGTCCATAGAAGCCATTGCATCACTTACCCAATACTACGACCAGCCTTTGAGATGCTTCACATTCGGAGACTTCCAATTAGTACCAACCATTGAAGAATTTGAGGAAATTCTAGGATGTCCCCTCGGGGGAAGAAAACCATATCTTTCCTCCGGGTGTCTCCCCTCTTTGAGCAGAATTGCAACTGTGGTCAAGGATTCAGCAAGAGGTTTGGACCGCATAAAACAGATTCGGAACGGCATAGCGGGCCTACCACAGAAGTACCTAGAAGACAAGGCGAGGGGTATGGCCCATCAAGGAGACTGGATCCCGTTTATGGATGTGTTAGCTTTGCTAAATTTTGGGGTCGTCCTCTTTCCAAACGTGGATGGTTTGGTAGACCTAGCAGCAATCGACGCTTTCCTTGCCTACCACCATAGCAAGGAAAGTCCGGTGGTAGCTGTCTTGGCAGATCTATTTGACACGTTTGACCGAAGGTGCGAAAGGAGTAGCGCACGGATCATCTGTTGCTTACCCGCCCTCTGTGTTTGGTTGGTTTCGCACTTGTTCCAACAAGACACAAGACATCCATGTCCGCTCCTGAGCCATCGCTCGTGTACTGAAAAGAGGAGAATAGATTGGGACCAGCTCTTGGCCGGGATAGGAGGTAGAACAATCAGTTGGTTCCCCCGATGGAAGGAAGGAAAAGAAGGAGTCCTTTTCTCATGTGGAAGGTACCCAAATATTCCGCTGGTAGGAACGAGGGGTTGTATTAATTACAATCCCACGCTCGCTATAAGACAACTAGGGTACCCCATGAGGGGAGCACCGACGGAAGAAAGCATGTCTCCTTTTCTTGTGAGGGATCTCGGCGCACAAAATTCCAAGACTATACAAAGAATCCATAAGGCATGGGAAACCCCGTTAAGGAAAGATCAAGAGCTTAGAGGCATTCGTAATGGCATCATTGGTGGGTACCACGAATGGCTGAAAGTTCGCATACGAGGTTTAGATTGGCTCGCCAAGTTAAAAGTCGTCAGCGAAGAGAATTTTGAAGCACCGGAAGAGGACGAGGAAGTCCAAGTTCTCAAAAGCGAGTTAGGAAAGGCAAAACTCGCCAAGGAGAAGTTCAAGTTGGCTGCTACACACGTTCGGAAGGAGTGTGCCGGGTTACGGGAAGAGAATGCAATTACCGCAAGAGCCCTTGAACGAGAGACCAAGAGGGCTCGCAAGGAAGAGTATGGCCGGAACAAATTTCGCGGAGCTCTATGGGGTAGCAATAGTGAACTCAAGTTGCGAAGGGAAGAAAGGGACCAGTCGCGAGCACATAGCATGGTTCTGAAAGAGGAGTTGATTGCTTGTTCAAGGTCCAAAAGAAGCTTGTCTCAGCGTTTATGCGAGACGGAGACCAACATGTTAGCTATCATCGCCAAGTACGAAGAAGAGTTAGGTCTAGCCACGGCCCACGAGCATAGAATCGCGGATGAGTATGCTCAGGTATATGCGGAAAAAGAGGCTAGAGGAAGGGTGATCGACTCTTTACACCAAGAGGCAACCATGTGGATGGATCGGTTTGCTCTTACCTTGAACGGGAGTCAAGAACTTCCCCGATTGTTAGCCAAGGCCAAGGCGATGGCAGACACCTACTCCACCCCCGAAGAGATTCATGGGCTTCTCGGCTATTGTCAGCATATGATAGACTTAATGGCCCACATAATTAGAAATCGTTAGGAAACTTGTATGGTCTCTCAGACCTTGACTAGATATGATTTCTTTTTTTGAAATAAAATGAGTTGGTCCCATGTTTCTACTCCAAAAAGCTTGTGCAAATCAAATCACTCCTACATCTCATCTCTAGCATGCATTTTCTTTCTTTACCCACTCCTCACGTTTGGTTTTTTTAGGGAAAAACACCATAACTAAACGCGCCGCAAGGGATCCCTATCGCACCAGATCCAAATCTAGAACGATGGGTGATCAAGAGGAGACGCAGGAACAGATGAAAGCCGACATGTCGGCTCTGAAAGAACAAATGGCCTCCATGATGGAGGCCATGTTAGGTATGAAACAGCTCATGGAGAAGAACGCGGCCACTGCCGCCGCTGTCAGTTCGGCTGCCGAAGCAGACCCGACTCTCTTGGCAACTGCGCACCATCCTCCCTCAAACATAGTAGGACGGGGAAGGGACACACTGGGGCACGATGGCAGCCCTCACCTGGGATACAACCGAGCGGCTTACCCTTATGGATTGCCGCCCAACTATTCACCACCCATCTTGCAAGAAGATGCGGGCCACATTGCTTCTCCCGTCCATGAAAAAGAGCCTCCTCAGCAGCCCGACGAAGCCCATAAAGACCCTCAAGATTATGCTCGGAGGGATGTCGAGTTTTATCCCCCGATCCCCGAAGGGCCGGCACCAGGCACGTTGCCCCAACCCAACATCGCAGCATCGCCAATAGTTTTGTCTATGGAAGGGCCGCCCCCGGCAACTGAAGAAAGGAGGAAGCTCGATCTCCTTGAGGAAAGATTGAGGGCTGTGGAAGGATTTGGGGACTATCCGTTTGCAGACATGACGGATCTTTGCTTAGTACCCGATGTTGTTATTCCCCCGAAGTTCAAAGTGCCGGACTTCGACAAGTATAAAGGGACGACTTGTCCCAAAAACCACCTCAAAATGTACTGCCGTAAGATGGGCGCCCATTCTAAAGATGAAAAGCTGTTGATACACTTCTTTCAGGATAGCTTGGCCGGAGCTGCGGTAGTGTGGTACACTAATTTGGAAGCTTCCCGTATCCGTACATGGAAGGATCTGATCACCGCCTTCCTAAGGCAGTACCAGTACAATTCTGATATGGCCCCTGACCGTACTCAACTGCAGAATATGTTTAAGAAAGAGGGTGAAACCTTTAAAGAATATGCGCAGCGATGGAGGGATTTGGCGGCACAAGTAGCTCCTCCCATGGTTGAGAGAGAGATGATCACCATGATGGTAGACACTCTGCCAGTGTTCTACTACGAGAAGCTAGTGGGTTACATGCCGTCCAGCTTTGCGGATCTGGTGTTTGCCGGGGAAAGAATCGAGGTTGGATTGAAGAGAGGAAAGTTTGATCATGTTTCCTCCACAAACGTGAACGCCAAAAGAATCGGGGCAACGGGGGCAAAAAGGAAGGAAGGAGATGCCCATGCCGTCTCTTCAACACCCGCATGGGTCAAACCCCAGCAAACACCTCATGGTACCCATCAGTACGCGCAACATCACCCAAGCTTCTCGGCTCATGCTGGGAACGCCTCTAGCTCAACACCCGTGCAGCCTAAGGCACCCACCAAGAGGGAAGCTCCCCAAGTTCCAACTCCGAACGCAACTCGACCGGCCGGTAATTCCAACACGACAAGGAACTTCCCTCCGAGGCCATTGCCGGAATTCACCCCGCTCCCAATGACGTACGAAGATCTTCTACCATCCCTCATCGCCAATCATTTGGCCGTGGTAACTCCCGGAAGGGTCCTCGAACCCCCTTTCCCGAGGTGGTATGACCCTAATGCAACTTGCAAGTACCATGGGGGTGCCCCGGGGCATTCCATCGAAAAATGCTTGGCCCTTAAATACAAGGTCCAACATCTAATGGATGCCGAATGGCTGACTTTCCAAGAGGATCGGCCCAATGTGAGGACCAACCCGCTCGCCAATCATGGAGGGGGAGCAGTTAATGCAGTTGAATCCGATAGGCCCCACAGGTCCAAACCTTTAAGAGATGTGGCAACCCCTAGGAGGTTTATCTTTGAGGCCCTACAAAAGGGAGGTGTAATTCCCCATAGTGGGTGTAAGGAGGATTCCTGTCTGCTACATTCCGGCGAGATGCATGACATGGAGACGTGTTTGGAAGTAGAGGAATTGTTACAACGGATGATAGACCAAGGTCGACTAGAAGTCGGCATTGAAGGAAAAGAAGAGCAGCATATATGCATGCAATCTACGGAGGGGAGCGGTGTTGCGAAGCCCAGACCCTTGGTGATATACTTCACTAAAAGTGCAGCCTCGCAAAAGCCCGGGTACCCCTTAATGGCCAAACCTGTTCCTTTCCCGTACCAAAATAGTCACGCGGTCCCGTGGAGATATACACCTCCGGGGAAGAAGGAAGAAGAAGTCACTGACGTCAGCTCGCTGTCAGCTAAAGTAACAAATATCACAGGGCTGAGCGGTGTGACCCGTAGTGGTCGTGTGTTCGCACCTCCGGACCTACCAGTCCAACCCGCCGACGTCAAAGGAAAAGGAAAAGTGGTGGAGGAACAAGATGGCGAAGCACCCCACGCTTCGAATAAAGATATGCCAGCAAAGGGGCCCCCAGAGAAAAGGGATGGTAGAAAGGAGGTGTCGCTAGAGGAAGCCAGCGAGTTCCGTCGGATAATTCAGCAGAGCGAATTCAAGGTTATCGAACAGCTTAACAAAACCCCGGCTAGGGTCTCGCTGCTAGAGTTACTTATGAGCTCCGAGCCTCATCGGGCTCTGCTAGTAAAAGTGCTGAACGAGGCTCACGTGGCCCAAGATATTTCGGTAGAAGGCTTCGGAGGGCTGGTCAACAATATCACTGCCAACAACTATCTTGCCTTCGCCGAAGAGGAAATCCCCGCCGAGGGGAGAGGGCATAATAAGGCTTTACACGTATCAGTCAAGTGTATGGACCATATCGTGGCCAAGGTACTCATCGATAATGGTTCCAGTTTAAACGTGATGCCTAAGAGCACTTTGGACAAGTTACCATTCAATGCTTCCCATTTAAAACCAAGTTCAATGGTGGTTCGGGCCTTCGACGGCACTCGTCGAGAGGTTAGGGGAGAGATCGATCTCCCTGTACAGATAGGCCCTCACACCTGCCAAGTCACTTTCCAGATAATGGACATTAACCCACCCTACAGTTGCCTGTTGGGGCGCCCGTGGATCCACTCAGTGGGTGTTGTGCCTTCTACACTCCACCAAAAGCTGAAATTCGTAGTGGAGGGGCACTTGGTCATCGTGTCAGGCGAGGAAGATATCTTGGTAAGCTGCCCATCCTCCATGCCTTATGTGGAAGCCGCAGAAGAATCGTTAGAAACCGCTTTCCAGTCTTTTGAGGTGGTCAGCATTTCCTCCGTGGACTCCCTCTTTGGGCAACCTTGTCTGTCCGAGGCGGCGGTAATGATGGCCCGAGTTATGTTGGGGAACGGTTATGAACCCGGGATGGGTTTAGGCAAAGACAATGGCGGCATAACTAGTCTGATAAAAACCCAAGGGAATCGTGGGAAGTATGGTTTAGGCTATAAGCCCACTCAGGCGGACATGAAAAGAAGCATCGCGGGAAGGAAGAAAGGTGGTCAGAGCTCGCGTTGGAAACAAGAAAGTGAAGGAAACCCGCCCTGCCACATAAGTAGAAGCTTTATAAGTGCGGGTCTGGGAGACGAAGGTCAAGTGGTCGCGATATGTGAAGATGATGTTCCAAGTACTTTGGATTTGGTCCGACCATGCCCTCCTGATTTCCAGCTGGGAAATTGGCGGGTGGAGGAACGCCCCGGCATTTACGCAACAAGCATAATGTAAACCTTTACGGTTTTAAAAGCTCTATAGTTGGGCCTAGGCTTTAGAGTTTTCATTTTGTTAAGGCTTTGTGTCTTTTGTTTTTGAATTTATAATACAAGGATCTTTCCTCATCTGTTCCTGGTCTCTACCCATTCTCATTCATTTGCATGTTTACTTCTTTTTCTGAAACGGCAGATTCGATGACGAGTCCCCCGAAGGTACTAATACCTGGGACCCGTCCATCAACTTTGAGCAAGAAATGAACCAAACGGAAGATGAAGGAGATGAGGATGTGGGACTTCCTTCGGAACTAGAAAGAATGGTCGCCCATGAGGACCAAGAAATGGGGCCTCATCAAGAAGAAACAGAGCTAGTAGACTTAGGAATTGGCAGTGGAAAGAGGGAAGTAAAGATAGGTACAGGCATTACCGCACCTATCCGTGAAGAATTAATAACCCTGCTAAAAGACTACCAAGACATCTTTGCTTGGTCATACCAAGATATGCCCGGCTTGAGTTCTGACATTGTGCAGCACCCGATTGCCTCTAAATCCCGGGTGTTCCCCAGTTAAAACAGAAATTGAGGAGGATGAAACCCGAAACGTCCTTGAAGATAAAAGAAGAAGTGAAGAAGCAGTTTGACGCTGGATTTCTGGCCGTTCGCTCGTATCCAGAATGGGTTGCCAACATCGTACCAGTTCCTAAAAAAGGTGGGAAAGTACGAATGTGTGTAGATTAC
>NW_021143780.1:0-49001 GCF_004193775.1 Glycine soja | reverse complement strand
GGAAATTTTCCTTCTTTTCCTTTTAGCTTTCTCTTTGATTGGAAATTTCCTTCTTTTCCTTTTTGCTTCCGAGGGTAAGGATTACGGTGAGTCAGGATTTTGGCTCAAGGTTTGTAGAATGGCTAGACACGATACATGTCGGGGTTCGTTTGGCTCAAGGATGCCCCACATTATTTCCATGACACAAATGCAAAAATGATGATTTGGAAACTTTATGCAAAACTGGTCATGCATGCATCTACGCGGACACTCAAATGTCAACTTTTTATGGTCATGTGATGCTAGGGCTCAGGATTCATTTCCTCTATTTTTAATCAACCCAATGTTTCCAAAATATGTTCTTTTATCAATTTGTGCATTCATCCAAGTCCATTTCGGGCGTCCGGGAAAATTTCACAGCATTCACCCTTCAGGTGTACACACATTTTTTTTTCCAAAAACTAGCTATGATCAGTGAATTTTCTTCAAAGAAAAGTTGGAAGTCATCTCTTTTCAAAAGCATGTTGGTTTTTCAGCTAGACAACTTATTTTTCTTTTTTCTCTCTTTTTTTTTCTCTTTTTTTTTTATTGTTTATTTCTTTTTCTTGTTTGTTTTTTTTTTTCTCTTTTTTTTTTCATGAGGTATTTTGCTATATACATGCATATCCAAGGTATCTTGCCTACCTAAACATACATATATATGTTTTGTAAGGTATTTTGCTATATACATGCATATTCAAGGTATCTTTCTACCTAAACATACATATATATTTTGTGAAGTATTTTTTGTTTACATACATGCATATCTAAGGTATCTTTCTACCTAAACATACATATATATATTTTGTGAAGTGTTTTTTGTTTACATACATGCATATCTAAGGTATTTTTCTACCTAAACATACATATATATATATTTTGTGAAGTGTTTTTTTGTTTACATACATGCATATCTAAGGTATTTTCACTACCTAAACATACATATATATGTTTTGTAAGGTATGACTACCTTCCGAGCTTGCGCTTGTTTTATTTAAATTCCCAGGATCATGAGCAACTAGGTGCGTCCTACTATAAAAAGTGATCAAATAGCAGGCAGAAATTTAAAAGGTACTAGGTTGCCTCCTAGTAGCGCTTCTTTAACGTCTTGAGCTGGACGCCTTATGACTTGTCGGTCACTGACCTAGTACTTTGCTTACCTTTGGCTTTGGACTTGGTCGCCTATTGCTCGACCATGTGTCGTAGGCAACGCTCTAACCTTTTTATGGATGAGCTGAGGTGAACTTTAGAGGTGGTAGCGGTGTGTCTATTGCCTGCTACCGTCCATCCCAATGCTGCTGTGGTGTCTCGCCCTGCGCCTGCCTGGGGTGCAACACTTCTAGATGAAAACTCGATTGGTAGGGGGCCTGATGACCCTGCTGGGGGCAACAGGCACTCCCTTGAACTGACAGAGACCCGTATTTAGAGCTTGACAACTCCAAGACCCTGTTGGACTTCTTCGGGTCTACTGGTGTCTTGCAGGCGCGATCCCTGCAAACAATAGATGGTGTCAGAAATCAGTTGAACTATATGCATACTTACCCATGTCGGGACGACACAGACCAACCGATACTTTTGCAGGGGGAGATTGGCATTGCGGTCGCTGGGCAGAATGTTGCTAAGTAGCAATGTCATCTATATCTGTGTAAGAGTGGTCATGTTGGTGCGCATGATCCGCACTCGTCTCTTTACAGCGGCACGAATGAAATCTTGCCCCGGTATGCATAGTAGCTGTGTAATAGCCTCCCTCTCTGGTTGTGCTCGCCCAGTTGGCCCTCCTCCAATATCAGGGGTGGCCCAGGAACCGTTAAAAGGAAACTACTGGCCCCTTAACCGGAAGTGCAAGTCTCGGTTAAGCATTTAAGGACAGAGGACCTTAAATTATCTTAAGGTGTGGATATGGAGCCCACTGAAAGTGAGGACGCGTAGTCCTCTAAAGGCGAGGGCGTGTAGCCCTCTGAAGTTCAGGACGTGTCGCCTTTCAAAGCGAGGGAGTGTAGTCCTATGATGGCAAGGACGTGCAATCCTCTAAAGATGAGGGCGTGCAGCCCTCTGTTGGCGAGGACGTGTAGTCCTCTAAAGGTGAGGACGTGTAGTCCTCTGAAAGGTGAGGGCATGTAGCCCTACAAAGGTGAAGGCACATGACCCTTTGATGGCGAGGACGTGTAGTCCTCTGAAGTTGAAGGTACATGACCCTTTGAAGGCGAGGACGTGTAGTCCTCTGAAGGTGAAGGTAACTAGTACCTAAGGTGAGGGCGTGTAGCCCTCTCAAGGCGAGGACTTATAGTCCTCTGGAGGTGAGGGCGTGCAGCCCTCTGGTGGTGAGGACGTGTAGTCCTCTCAAGGCGAGGACGTGTAGTCCTCTGACGGTGAGGGTAACTAGTACCCAAGGTGAGGGCGTGTAGCCTTCTCAAGGCGAGGACATGTAGTCCTCTGGAGGTAAGGGCGTGCAGCCCTCTGATGGTGAGGACGTGTAGTCCTCTCAAGGTGAGGACGTGTAGTCCTCTGACGGTGAGGGTAACTAGTACCCAAGGTGAGGGCGTGTAGCCCTCTCAAGGCGAGGACATGTAGTCCTCTGGAGGTAAGGGCGTGCAGCCCTCTGATAGTGAGGACGTGTAGTCCTCTCAAGGCGAGGACGTGGAGTCCTCTGAAGGCGAGGATGTGTAGTCCTCTAAAGGTGAGGGCGTGCAACCCTCTGTTGGCGAGGACGTGTAGTCCTCTGAAAGTGAGGACACACAGTCCTCTTAAGGTTAGGACGTGTAGTCCTCTCAACGGTGAGGGTAACTAGTACCCAAGGTGCCACCCTTATGAGAAAGCAAGAGATCGACTCATCGAGAGGGCTGGTCATCCCAAATCCACAAGATTTGGACATTAGATGTAGGGAATCTATGTAGTTAACATGATTTTGAGGGATGCAAATGCATGCAACCTTTGTCGTGAAACTTGGTAAATGCGGACTTTATATGAAACAATGCAATGTAAAGGAAAGTTGTACAATGTTCATGACATTCTTTCCCTATTTTGTGATTTTGATTTTGATTTAATTTTTTTTGGAAAACACAGATTGACTGTCCTTTTGAAAGAGGTGATAATTCATGCAACCTCATCCTATCTTTTTGCAAATCTCTCTGGGAACTCCCTCAGAGTGTATGTTCTTTTTGATTTAGTCACTTGACCATTTTGGAGTGACGGCAATGGAGTCGTTTGATGTTTAATCAATCCATTGAAATCCTAGGGTTTGTCTCCTTTTTTTTTGTTAAAAACATCGATGGGTGAGAACTTTTGATCGGCCCCTATGTTCACTTAAGGCTCATGCACGGTGCCCCTCATTGCCCCAGTGTAAGGCTTTGAGGTACCAATCGTTGTCTTTCGTCATGACCTTGTAGGAGGGAACCTATTGGGTGAGAACTTCTAATCTGCCCCTAGGTTCGCTTGAGGTTTTTGCATGGTGCCTTTCGTTGCCCCAGTGTAGGGCTTAGAGGTACCAAGTGTTGTCTTGTTTTCACGACCTCATAGTGAGGAAGAATGAAAGAAGCAGTTGATTCTTGCAAAAAGAATTTTCCAAGGACGAGAAATAGTTGAAGGATCTTTCAGTTGATGGATTAAGTCAAATGACTCCTATGTAGAAGCAAGATGTTTTGATGTCTTGATGATGCTAAAGGATCAAATGCTTCTAAGTTTTATTCAAGACAAGAATCCAAGAAAGTCAAGATATATGATCAAGTTTGATCTCTTAGAATCTTTAGGAAGAAGTTTCCAAATTGAAACAAACAAAAGGTTTGACCAAAGAATTCTATCATTTCAAATTGAGATTTGCTCTCTGGTAATCGATTACCAGTAGTTGAAAATGTTTTAATTCAAATTTTTAAAACCTGTAATCGATTACATAAGTCTTGTAATTGATTACCAGAGGGGATTTTCAGAAAATAATTTCCAAGAGACATATCTATTCAAATGGTTTATGAATGGCCATCAAAGGTGACTTGGAAACACGAATTTAAAGAGAGTTTTCATTGCCCACAAAGTTTATCCTCTCAAAAGATTAAGAGTTTTTCTAAACTGAACTGTCTTATCCTCTCAAAAAGATTCCTTGGTCAACCACTTGCATATTCAATAAGGAATTTTGATTGGTCTTCATTGTACAATCTATCCCTTTTAAGAGAGATTTCTTCTTCTCTTCTTCTTACTTCTGAAAAGGGATTAAGAGACTGAGAGTCTCTTATTGTAGAGGATTCTTGAACACAAGGGAAGGGTTGTCCCTGTGTGGTTCAGACTTTGTAAAAGGAGTTTTACAAAGAGAGTGGAAAATCTCAAGTGGGTTTCTTGAGGACTGGACGTAGGCGCGGGAAGTGGCCGAACCAGTATAAATCAAGTTTGCATTCCTCTCTTCCTTTAAACTTCTTTTATTGCTATTTATCTTTTGCTTTAAAGAAGTTTATTTTGATTTGCCTTTTGAGTAATTCATGTTAAGGGTGCATTGTTAATCCAAAAAGAAAGAGTGATAGTTCAATTGGGGAATAGTCTTTGCATCTTAATTCAACCCCCCTTTTTCTTAAGGTAACTGAGGCCATTTGTCCAACATCATATTCTTGACAACTCGCTTCTCTAAGAAGACAAACTTTCTGGAATGATAAAATGAAGTCACATGAACGTCTATATTTTTACTTGAAAACACAGTCAATCAAATGCCTTTTTATTTTTTTTAATTTTGAAACTTATTTTTTTATTTTGAAACTTATTTGTTTTGAACTTTACTCGTTGTTTTACGGCACCCCCACCAACATGCAAGACGAGTAATCTCTGATTGAACAGTCTTGGAAGTCAACACTCAGGAGCGCAGGTCGCTTGAGCAAATAGACCAATGGCTTGCACCCACATTCCGGTGAAAGTTGAATAAGCAAACATGCGTTTGTGAGAGGATGAGGGACAAGGATGTCCATTTTATCCATATCATTTAGCATTGTAACTGTGGTTTATAATAATGGCATAAACTTGAAAATCCTGATGAGTCATAACAACAGCTTCCAGAATTGCCCCATGTATGGTGTTGCTTGTCAATGTTATGATTCAACAAGCGATTCTCCTCAAATTTCAGCTAGCCCGTATCAATTAGACTTCACACTTTATGCTTCGGGGTCATACAATGCTCAATGGAATGCCCCAGGGCTCCTCCACGATAAGCACACGTTGCGTTCGAGTCGTATCCTCAGAAAAATGGAGGTTGAGGAACCTTGGTTGGGGTTATGGCTACCATTGAATTATTGAGTGGATATGGGATCAAGTTTAGCATATGACAACGGAATTTGGGGTGAACCCTACAGGCTTTTTGCTGCAAAATTCCTTTTTGTTGGTGTTTTTTTGGTTTGTGCTAAAGGTGGTCTTCGTCATTGGAAGTGCGGTAGACAGGCTTTGTGGTTGATTTAGGGATGGCCTTTGTGGATAACTGGGTGGTGGGTAAGGAGGAGGTTTGTTATTGACTGAGTAATGACATTGTTGGGTTTGGTGGGAAACTTGGCCGTATAGGAATGGCAGTCACAGCATGGGTTTCTCCTCTTTCTCACCCTCTTCATTTGCCCCAGTTTTCTCAGTCATCCTAGTAGGATGATCAAATTTGCCTCTTTTCGGACCCACATCGATCCTTTCACTGGCGAAGACCAAATCCGCAAAGCTTTGAGGGTGCGTAGCCCACCATTTTTCATAGTAGAACACCGGTCACGTGTCTACTATCATTGTGATAATCTCTTTCTCTGTTTTTGGGGGTGCTACTTGAGTTGCCAAGTCTCTCCATCTTTGGGCGTATTCTTTGAAAGATTCGTGCCCCCTTTTTGCACACTTTTTGTAGTTGCATCCTATCCGGAGCCATATCAGAATTGTACTGACACTGCTTAATGAAGGCAACCATTAGGTCCTTCCAAGAATGGACTAAAGAAGGTTCCTAAGTTAGTATACCAGGCGACAGTTGTCCTAGTAAGACTTTCTCAGGAAAAATGTATCAGCAGTTTCTCATCTTTTGCGTATGCCCCCATCTTCTGACAATACATCTTTAGATGGTTCTTGAGACAAGTAGTCCCCTTGTACTTGTCAAAGTCCAGCACCTTGAACTTGGGAATGACCATGTTTGGGTATTAGGAACAACTTTTCTAGGTTAGCAAAGGCATAATCTTCACCTCCTTCAATGGCCCTGAGCCTTTCCTTTAGATGATCCGCCTTTCCCTTTTCGGCCATAGCAGGAGGGGCTCTTCCCACCGCAAAATGCAATGGTTGTGGTTGTGGGCGAAACTGAGGGCCCTCCAAAGTGTTTTCAAAGGGTATACCACCAACTGCTTGCCCTTCAGTGGCATATCCGAGCCAAGGCTCGAAGTCAGCTAGATTGTGGTGGGGAATTTCATGTGTCTCCCCCATGGTTTGAGAGATATGTGCCTGATGAGGTTATTTGTTCTCAATGAGTATCGGAGTGGAGTTATTGACATTCTTATCGGGAGTGTACGCCACTTTGGGTGGCGTATAGTTGAGAGGCAAGCCATATGGCGGGAAGGCGTGCTCGTTTTGAATTTGTACATTATGGGGGCTGCCCGTACTTCCCAAATCTTTGCCTACCATATCTGAGGTTGGATGATTCATTTGGTTGATGCCGGATGGGGACATCAGGTTCACCTTAGCAACAACGCTGGTAGCGGCAATTGCAACCGCATTGGCTTCCATTATCTTCTTCACGCTCATCATGGCCTCCATGTCGGCCTTCATCTTCTCTTGCACCTCCTCTGCTTCACCCATTACTCTAGCTCTAGCACGAGTTCGGTAAGGGTGCCGTAAAGCGTGTCCTTTTCTTTTTGATAACAATGATTAAGATCATTTTTATTTTATTTTATTTATTTATTTATTTTTATTTCCTTTTTCAAGGAAAGAATGCAATGAGCAATGCAACCAATGAAAAGCATGGATGTATGCGAATGATGTACAGTTGAAGATTGCGAATTTTTACGCAGGATATGGGGTTGAATCAATTTAGATTTTCAACATGGTCCACGACATCTTTGTCAAGGTGAAACTGGAAGTAACAAGGACATCAATAATCCTAAATATGTTTGGCAGTAGACGAAGCAGTGATGTGACTCGATTCATCTTTTGCCCTAATTTTGCAAGCCGGTTACTTCCATATTTCAACTTGACTTGATGAACCTTTTTGTAAAAGCATGAGCTTGGTTCAACCCTATAATCCAAGGAATGGCAATTCTGATCGCCAATACTTCAACAACATCTCATAGGGATGAATGACTCGGGCATACTTTAAGCTATGCATGGAAAATGTAATTATGAAATTTGAGATGCCCGAAGAAACACCATTTCCTAGTTAACCATGCATTAGGTACCATGTTCAATTATTTTGTTTTTAAGTGAAACGGGTTTATGATCCCAACATGGTTGGCTCCTAACACATGAAACTAAGAATGTAGCGTGAAGTTTCACGCTTCCCCCTTCTTTGTTTTTGTTTTGTAGAGGAAAACGCAAGGATGAGCAAACATGAAAACAAATGGTATGCAATTTTGCAGATCAAAAAGTTTGTTGAACGCATATGCATGATGATGCCATGACTCATGCAAAATGTGAGGCTGGAATATGATAACGGACAAATGCAGGATATGTCCATTATGATGTTATGAAGAGATGCTTATGCGATGCATGATATGAATGCATTTTACGGACACGAGAGCCCGGAAAATTATCTCTTCTTACTTGCGCATTTGGGGGCGCAGTGCCCCATGTGTACAATTAAGAAGGTGATATGGACCTTCCGGCTTCCCGTGACAAAGGACGAGACCAACATACAATGCATGCTAGAGATAAAATGCAGGAGTGATTTGATTTGCACAAGCTTTTTGGAGTAGAAACCTGGGACCAACTCATTTTATTTCAAAAAGTTATAACTAGTCAAGATCTGAGCGACAATACAAACTTCCTAGCGGTTTCTAATCATATGGCCCATTAAGTCTATCATTTGTTGACAATAGCTCAGAAGTCTGTGGATCTTCTTGGGGGCGGAGTAGGTGTCCGCCATTGCTTTGGCCTTGGCTAGCAATCGGGGAAGTTCTTGACTCCTGTTCAAAGTAAGAGCAAATCGGTTCGTCCACATTATTGCCTCTTGGTGCCATGAATCAATTACCCTCTCCCTCGCTTCGCTTTCTGCTGATATCTTGGCGCACTCATCCTCTAGCCTTTGCTCGTGAGTCGCCGCTAGATTTAGCTTCTCTTTGCACTCATCGATGATGGCCCACATATTCCCTTAGTCTTGCTTAACTGTTGGGACAAATTTCTTTTCAACCTAAGGTAAGCCTTTAGCTCATCCTTCAAGATCGTGCCCTTGACCCGTGATGATTCCTTTCACCTCTTCGGAGCTTGAGCTTACTATTGCTGCCCTATAAAGCCCCTCAAAACTTTGCTTTGGTCGTGTTCTTCCTTTCGGGCCTTCTTGGTTTCTCATTCCAAGGCTTCATCGGTGGCCATATTGACATCCCTTAGTTCATCATACTCTTTTCAGACTTTGATGGCTATGGACTTGAACTTCTCTTCGACTACCCGGGCTCTTTCAAGCTCTGCCTTTAGGGCTTGTACCTCATCACTTTCTTCTGAAGCTTTAACCTCATCGTCTCTCACAGTCTTTAGATTTGGGAGCCAATCCAGTCCTTGTGTTCGGACTCTCAGCCACTTATGATAGCCGCCGATGATCCCATTACTGCTTCCCCTAAGCTCTCTGTCCTTTCTTCACGCCGCATCCCATGCCTTGCGAACTCCTTGGAGTACCCTAGCGTTGTGGTCACTGAAACCTCGTGCGATGAAAGGCGTGATGCTTTCGTCTGATGGCACTCCTCTCATGGGACATCCTTCGCATGAAGATAGAATCCTGATTCTTCCTTCCTTCTAGCGAGGGAACCATTTAACAAACGCCCCTCCATGCTAGCCAAGAGTTGGTCCCAATTCGTCTTTCTTTTTCGACGCACGAGCGGTGACCTTGTAGCAGATAGACGAGCCTACCTTCTTAGAGAAAAAGGTGTGAAACCAACCCCACATAGAGAGCTGGAGTACAGCAAACAATCCTTGCATTGCTTTCTTCACATCTTCGGTCGAAGGTGTCATATAGGTCGCATAGCGACAACCGGACTTTCCTTGTGGTTATGATAGGCGAGAAAAACGTCGATCGCTTCCGGGTCCACCAACCCATCCACATTTGGAAAGAGGACTCCCTCGAAAATCAACAGTGTGAGAATATCTATGAATGGGGTCCACTCGCCTTTATCTGCCAAGATTCTTGCTTTTACCTCCAAATATTTTCTCGGTATTCCGACCACCCCATTTTCGACTTGCCTTTGGCGGTCTAATTCCTGCGCCGAGATTTGGATTTTTTTAGAAATTCTGGCCAATGAGGGGTAGAACCCTGAGAAGAGGTATGGTTTCCTTCCCCCTAGAGGACATCCTAGGATCTCTTCAAATTCTTCCACCATTGGTGATAGCTGGAAGTCCCCAAAGATGAAGCACCTCAACGGCTGATCGTAGTATTGGGTAAGTGATGCAACGGCTTCTATGGACACCTCTGCTATGGTCAACTCTAAGATCTTTCCGTAAGTCTTGCGGAAAGCTTGCATTTGGAGAGGTTCCATCAACCGCCCTAATTCCTTGATGCTGGTGGTATCTGGGCTTTTGACCTCGACTTGGTAGAACCTCTTACCGGTTTGATTTGTTCCCATGCTTACTAAAGTGAGATAAAAGCTGGTGCAAATCAAAACTCCGATATCTCATGGGTGGAATGGATGAATGCATGATGGAATGCATATGACACAGATGCAATCTAGGAATGCGGGGGTCCGGGGAATTTGTCCCCTTCTTAGATACGACGTCTAGGGGTAGCAAAATGCTCCAACGCACGTTTTTAAGAAGGCGACACGGACCCTCCGTTGGTTTGTTTACAGTAGGGATCAAGACAGAACCCATATGCAATGCCTATGCAAACGACACAATGCGGTAATGTGCACATTATGACAATATTTACCGAACATAAGCAAAAGGGTATATGATACTCATGCATGGCAATGAAAAAATGGCACGCAGCGTGTTTGCTTCGTGCCCCTATTTAAGGGACCTATAAGGGAGAGAACTAACTAGGCTTTTAGCAATAATCCCCAAGGTAGTTATATCTCTCTTGATGGTTTCTAGAGGTATCATCCTCTTCGAAGAACATAATGCAGCAGTAGGGACTACTAGCAACAATATGTCTTCAAAGAGAAAAACTCTAGATGAGGGTTCACTGTAATCAAGCAAGTCGGAGACCTAGCATGATCACAGATTCACCTCCACTCCTTATGCTCCCATGAACCCGGGTATAGGGCCCTTTTTCACTCACAGTGTGTGCAAATAGTGTTGGTGTTTGTGTGCATCAAACGAATAAATATTTACTTCATGCATACATTTAAAACGCACTAAAGGCAACAAAGAGTTTATATACACAAGAACATAATGAAAGGAAGCCAACAAAGGGGTAAGTCACGGTAAAACATTGCACAAAATTAAATGGCCTAACTCTCTAAAAACATTCCCCAGTGGAGTCGCCAACTGTCGCAACCAACCCTTCGGCGGGAGGGCGACGCGTGACTCGCGGGATGCGTGTTCCACGAAAGGAATACGCGCGGAGTCGCCACCAACGTTTATTTGAGGAAAACGTCGGAAAAACCGGAAAAGACGTGATCTACGAACTTTTTAAGTGAAAGGTTCGGGAGTTGTATTTACGTACGGGGAAGGTATTAGCACCCCACACGTCCGTCCCAAGGGACGGCAGCCTTTAATTGAATGTGCAAACATGACTTTGATTTTTTACGTTCCCTTTTATGTCCTTATATCCTTTATACCTTTTTTATATTTTTTCTTTTTTGTGGTCGACAAGGGTGTTTCCCTTTGCTCCTACGTATTCCTCAATTTGGGATGAGAAAATCAGACCTACGTAGTTCTTTCGGAACAAAGTGTTTGGTTAAGTTGTTTTTTTCTTTTTTGTAAAATATGTTTTTATTGAACAAAAGGTCATTTAAGGTGTTGGACCATTAAACGGTCTTTTGATTTTGAAAGATGAGAAACGTTAAGGCGTTGGACCATTAACGATCTCTTGTTTTTGAAAGGAGAGAAACATTAAGGCATTGGACCATTAACGACCTCTTGTTTTTGAAAGGAGAGAAACGTTAAGGCATTGGACCATTAACGATCTCTTGGGGTGGTCGACAAAAGCGGGGCTTTTGCTCCTACGTATCCTCAATTGCGATGAGGAAATCAGACCTACGTAGTTCTTGCAAAAGCGGTAAAGTCACATGTTGATTTTATGCTTTTGAACGGTCCATGTTAACCGATAAAAGCAAAGAGGACCGTTTAAGGCGCTGGACCTTAAAACGGTTTTTAGTGATTTTTCGGAAAAAAACATGATTTGTGAGTTGATTTTAGTCTTAGTTTCACTTTGGTTTATTAATCAATTCATTCAAGGAAACTTCCAAAGAAAAACGTCCGATTGATTTTTTTTATTATTTTATTCAAAGATATTTTGATTATTTTATTATTATTTTTCAAGATATTTTGATTATTTTATTATTATTTTACTTTTTTTGGTTTAACCGAGGTTATAGCGTGAACGATCGGTTAGATTTCGTTTTAACAGTGATTAAACGAGATTACAACACAAATGATCGGTTGAAATTCATTTTATCATTTATTAGACGAGAAAACGGCTTAAATAAATGGTTAAAGCACGTTAAAAACGGAAGAAAAGAAAACTGAAAATAAACGAAATTAAAGTGAAAGTAGACAAAACAAGAAATGAATTGAAAGTCTCGAATTCGAAAACTTACCCGTTGAAGAACGAAGAACGAACGAAGAACGGATGAAGAACGGTGAAGAACGATGAAGAATTTCCACAGAATCGCTTACGGAAGTGTTTCGGAAGCGCCTCGGCTTAGATTTTCTTCACGGAAACGATTTTTCCAAGCAAATTCGAAAGAGAGAGAAGTGCCAAAGGGGCTGAACATTTTGAAACAGCTCCCCCTCCCCTATTTATAGAAAAAAAAGGAGGTGCTTGCCGCCCAAAGACTTAATGAAGAAGATTTCTAAGCGCACCCGAATTACTAAGTTCACCCCCCTTTTCGTATTTTACGGAAAAGTTACGGAAGCCTTACGGAACTGTTTTCGAATTTGATTTTCATCTTTTTTCTTTTCCCTTTTACCAATGTTAAGTGGAATATGCTTACCCAAGGTTTTCGGAAATTTTACGGAAGTATTACGGAAGCCGCGGAAGCCCCGAAAACCATTTTTCAAAAACGTGGAGGAGCTTGCCGCCCAGTTGCTTCCTCCTTAAGCAACCCAACTTCCAAAATGTTCTAGAAGGGCCTAGATTTGAATTGCTATTTACACCCCTATCTTGATAAGTTCACCCCCTTACCTTTTTTGGTGATTCTTTTTTCGTAAAGTTACGGAAACTTACGAATCTCGTAACGATACTTGTTTTCTTTCCGTAATGTTACGGAACCTTGCGGATTACATAATCATCCCCCTTTTGACTTACGGAATGTTACGGAATCTCACTTAATTATGCAACGATGCTTCCATTTGATTTCCGGTGTGTCACGGAAACTTACGGATTGTGCATCAATATTTTTTGGTTTTTTGGCATGTCCTGGAATTTCATAAATTGCCTAATGATGGGTGCCAAGCACCTCACAAGGACCAAAGAATGGTCGCATGTCATCAAGCAAAGGTCCCCGGACGAAATTAGGGTATGACAAATACAGGGCTCCATCAGACATCCGAGTTAAAAGTTATTGTCGTTTGATGTTTCTCAGAGCTTCCGTTTTCAATTACGAGCGTCTCGACATCCTACGGGACACAATCGGACATCCAAGTGAAAAGTTATTGTCGTTTGACTTTTCTTAAAGTTTCCGTTTTCAATTTTGAGCATCTTGATATATTACACGGCTCGATCAGACAACCGAGTTAAAAGTTATTGTTGTTAGATTTTTCTAATAGCTTCCGTCATCAATTACGAGCGTCTCGATATCCTATGGGACACTATCGGACATCCGAGTCAAAAGTTATTGTCGTTTGACTTTTCTTAGAGCTTCCGTTTTCATTTGTTGAGCGTCTCGATATATTATAGGGCTCAATCGGACATCCGAGTTAAAAGTTATTGTCGTTTGACTTTTCTTAGAGCTTCCGTTTTCAATTTCGAGCGTCTCGATATATTAAAGGGCTCAATCGGACATCCGAGTTAAAAGTTATTGTCGTTTGACATGTCTTAGAGCTTCCGTTTTCAATTTCGAGCGTCTTGATATATTACAGGACTCGATCAGACATCCGAGTTAAAAGTTATTGTCATTAGATTTTTCTTATAGCTTCCGTTTTCAATTATGAGCGTCTCGATATCCCAAGAGCCTCAATCGGACATCCGAGTCAAAATTTATTGTCGTTTGACTTTTCTTAGAGCTTACGTTTTCAATTTCGAGAGTCTCGATATCCTACGGGACACAATCGGACATCCGAGTTAAAAGTTATTGTCGTTTGACTATTCTTAGAGTTTCCATTTTCAATTTCGAGCGTCTCGATATATTACAGGGCTCCATCAGACATCCGAGTTAAAAGTTATTGTCGTTTGATGTTTCTCAGAGCTTCCGTTTTCAATTACGAGCGTCTCGATATCCTACGGGACACAATCGCACATCCGAGTCAAAAGTTATTGTCGTTTGACTTTTCTTAAAGCTTCCGTTTTCAATTTTGAGCATCTTGATATATTACACGGCTCGATCAGACAACCGAGTTAAAAGTTATTGTCGTTAGATTTTTCTAATAGCTTCCGTCTTCAATTACGAGCGTCTCGATATCCTACGGCACACAATCGGACATCCGAGTCAAAAGTTATTGTCGTTTGACTTTTCTTAGAGCTTCCGTTTTCATTTTCGAGCGTCTCGATATATTATAGGGCTCAATCGGACATCCGAGTTAAAAGTTATTGTCGTTTGACTTTTCTTAGAGCTTCCGTTTTCAATTTCGAGCGTCTCGATATATTAAAGGGCTCAATCGGACATCCGAGTTAAAAGTTATTGTCGTTTGACTTTTCTTAGAGCTTCCGTTTTCAATTTCGAGCGTCTCGATATATTAAAGGGCTCAATCGGACATCCGAGTTAAAAGTTATTGTCGTTTGACTTTTCTTAGAGCTTCCGTTTTCAATTTCGAGCGTCTCGATATATTACAGGACTCAATAGGACATCCGAGTTAAAAATTATTGTCGTTTGACTTTTCTTAGTGCTTCCGTTTTCAATTTCAAGCGTCTCGATATCCTACGGGACACAATCGGACATCCGAGTCAAAAGTTATTGTCGTTTGACTTTTCTTGGAGCTTCCATTTTCAATTTCGAGCGTCTCGATATATAATAGGGCTCAATCGGACATCCGAGTTAAAAGTTATTGTCGTTTGACTTTTCTTAGAGTTTCCGTTTTCAATTTCGAGCGTCTCGATATCCTACGGGACACAATTGGACATCCGAGTGAAATGTTGTTGTCATTTGAATATGCTTAGAGCTTCAGTTTTCAATTACGAGCGTCTCCATATATTACGGGACTCAATCGGACATCCGAGTTAAAAATTATTGACGTTTGAATTTTCTTAGAGCTTCCGTTTTCAATTTCGAGCGTCTCGATATCCTACGGGACACAATCGGACATCCGAGTCAAAAGTTATTGTCGTTTGACTTTTCTTAGAGCTTCCGTTTTCAATTTCGAACGTCTCGATATATTACAGGGCTCAATAGGACATCCGAGTTAAAAGTTATTGTCGTTTGACTTTTCTTAGAGCTTGCGTTTTCAATTTCGAGCGTCTCGATATATTAAAGGGCTCAATCGGACATCCGAGTTAAAAGCTATTGTCGTTTGACTTTTCTTAGAGCTTCCGTTTTCAATTTCGAACGTCTCGATATATTACAGGGCTCAATAGGACATCCGAGTTAAAAGTTATTGTCGTTTGACTTTTCTTAGAGCTTGCGTTTTCAATTTCGAGCGTCTCGATATATTAAAGGGCTCAATCGGACATCCGAGTTAAAAGCTATTGTCGTTTCACTTTTCTTAGAGCTTCCGTTTTCAATTTCGAGCGTGTTGATATATTACAGGGCTCGATCAGACATCCGAGTTAAAAGTTATTGTCGTTAGATTTTTCTCAGAGCTTACGTTTTCAATTATGAGCGTCTCGATATCCTATATGACACAATCGGATATCCGAGTCAAAAGTTATTGTCGTTTGAATTTGCTCAGAGCTTCAGTTTTCAATTACGAGCTTCGCCATATATTACGGGACTCAATCGGACATCCGAGTTAAAAGTAATTGTCGTTTGATTTTTCTCAGAGCTTCTGTTTTCAATTACGAGCGTCTCGATATCCCACGAGCCTCAATCGGACATCCGAGTCAAAATTTATTGTCGTTTGACTTTTCTTAGAGCTTACATTTTCAATTTCGAGCGTCTCGATATCCTATGGGACACAATCGGACATCCGAGTTAAAAGTTATTGTCGTTTGACTTTTCTTAGAGCTTCCGTTTTCAATTTCGAGCGTCTCGATATCCTACGGGACACAATCGGACATCGGAGTCAAAAGTTATTGTCGTTTGACTTTTCTTAGAGCTTCCGTTTTCAATTTCGAGCGTCTTGATATATTACAGGGCTCGATCAGGCATCCGAGTTAAAAGTTATTGTCATTAGATTTTTCTCAGAGCTTACATTTTCAATTATGAGCGTCTCGATATCCTACATGACACAATCGGACATCCGAGTCAAAAGTTATTGTCGTTTGAATTTGCTCAGAGCTTCAGTTTTCAATTACGAGCTTCGCCATATATTACGGGACTCAATCGGACATCCGAGTTAAACGTAAGTGTCGTTTGATTTTTCTCAAAGCTTCTGTTTTCAATTACGAGCGTCTCGATATCCCACGAGCCTCAATCGGACATCCGAGTCAAAATTTATTGTCGTTTGACTTTTCTTAGAGCTTACGTTTTCAATTTCGAGCGTCTCGATATCCTACGGGACACAATCGGACATCCGAGTTAAAAGTTATTGTCGTTTGACTTTTCTTAGAGTTTCCGTTTTCAATTTCGAGCGTCTCGATATAATACAGGGCTCCATCAGACATCCGAGTTAAAAGTTATTGTCGTTTGATGTTTCTCAGAGCTTCCGTTTTCAATTACGAGCGTCTCGACATCCTACGGGACACAATCGGACATCCAAGTGAAAAGTTATTGTCGTTTGACTTTTCTTAAAGTTTCCGTTTTCAATTTTGAGCATCTTGATATATTACACGGCTCGATCAGACAACCGAGTTAAAAGTTATTGTTGTTAGATTTTTCTAATAGCTTCCGTCTTCAATTACGAGCGTCTCGATATCCTATGGGACACTATCGGACATCCGAGTCAAAAGTTATTGTCGTTTGACTTTTCTTAGAGCTTCCGTTTTCATTTGTTGAGCGTCTCGATATATTATAGGGCTCAATCGGACATCCGAGTTAAAAGTTATTGTCGTTTGACTTTTCTTAGAGCTTCCGTTTTCAATTTCGAGCGTCTCGATATATTAAAGGGCTCAATCGGACATCCGAGTTAAAAGTTATTGTCGTTTGACATGTCTTAGAGCTTCCGTTTTCAATTTCGAGCGTCTTGATATATTACAGGACTCGATGAGACATCCAAGTTAAAAGTTATTGTCATTAGATTTTTCTTATAGCTTCCGTTTTCAATTACGAGCGTCTCGATATCCCAAGAGCCTCAATCGGACATCCGAGTCAAAATTTATTGTCGTTTTACTTTTCTTAGAGCTTACGTTTTCAATTTCGAGAGTCTCGATATCCTACGGGACACAATCGGACATCCGAGTTAAAAGTTATTGTCGTTTGACTATTCTTAGAGTTTCCATTTTCAATTTCGAGCGTCTCGATATATTACAGGGCTCCATCAGACATCCGAGTTAAAAGTTATTGTCGTTTGATGTTTCTCAGAGCTTCCGTTTTCAATTACGAGCGTCTCGATATCCTACGGGACACAATCGCACATCCGAGTCAAAAGTTATTGTCGTTTGACTTTTCTTAAAGCTTCCGTTTTCAATTTTGAGCATCTTGATATATTACACGGCTCGATCAGACAACCGAGTTAAAAGTTATTGTCGTTAGATTTTTCTAATAGCTTCCGTCTTCAATTACGAGCGTCTCGATATCCTACGGGACACAATCGGACATCCGAGTCAAAAGTTATTGTCGTTTGACTTTTCTTAGAGCTTCCGTTTTAATTTTCGAGCGTCTCGATATATTATAGGGCTCAATCGGACATCCGAGTTAAAAGTTATTGTCGTTTGACTTTTCTTAGAGCTTCCGTTTTCAATTTCGAGCGTCTCGATATATTAAAGGGCTCAATCGGACATCCGAGTTAAAAGTTATTGTCGTTTGACTTTTCTTAGTGCTTCCGTTTTCAATTTCAAGCGTCTCGATATCCTACGGGACACAATCGAACATCCGAGTCAAAAGTTATTGTCGTTTGACTTTTCTTAGTGCATCCGTTTTCAATTTCAAGCGTCTCGATATCCTACGGGACACAATCGGACATCCGAGTCAAAAGTTATTGTCGTTTGACTTTTCTTGGAGCTTCCATTTTCAATTTCGAGCGTCTCGATATATAATAGGGCTCAATCGGACATCCGAGTTAAAAGTTATTGTCGTTTGACTTTTCTTAGAGTTTCCGTTTTCAATTTCGAGCGTCTCGATATCTTACGGGACACAATTGGACATCCGAGTGAAATGTTGTTGTCATTTGAATATGCTTAGAGCTTCAGTTTTCAATTACGAGCGTCTCCATATATTACGGGACTCAATCGGACATCCGAGTTAAAAGTTATTGTCGTTTGACTTTTCTTAGTGCTTCCGTTTTCAATTTCGAGCGTCTCGATATCCTACGGGACACAATCGGACATCCGAGTCAAAAGTTATTGTCATTTGACTTTTCTTAGAGCTTCCGTTTTCAATTTCGAACGTCTCGATATATTACAGGGCTCAATAGGACATCCGAGTTAAAAGTTATTGTCGTTTGACTTTTCTTAGAGCTTGCGTTTTCAATTTCGAGCGTCTCGATATATTAAAGGGCTCAATCGGACATCCGAGTTAAAAGCTATTGTATTTTGACTTTTCTTAGAGCTTCCGTTTTCAATTTCGAGCGTCTTGATATATTACAGGGCTCGATCAGACATCCGAGTTAAAAGTTATTGTCGTTAGATTTTTCTCAGAGCTTACGTTTTCAATTATGAGCGTCTCGATATCCTACATGACACAATCGGATATCCGAGTCAAAAGTTATTGTCGTTTGAATATGCTCAGAGCTTCAGTTTTCAATTACGAGCTTCGCCATATATTACGGGACTCAATCGGACATCCGAGTTAAACGTAAGTGTCGTTTGATTTTTCTCAAAGCTTCTGTTTTCAATTACGAGCGTCTCGATATCCCACGAGCCTCAATCGGACATCCGAGTCAAAATTTATTGTCGTTTGACTTTTCTTAGAGCTTATATTTTCAATTTCGAGCGTCTCGATATCCTACGGGACACAATCGGACATCCGAGTTAAAAGTTATTGTCGTTTGACTTTTCTTAGAGCTTCCGTTTTCAATTTTGAGCGTCTCGATATCCTACGGGACACAATCGGACATCCGAGTCAAAAGTTATTGTCGTTTGACTTTTCTTAGAGCTTTCGTTTTCAATTTCGAGCGTCTTGATATATTACAGGGCTCGATCAGACATCCGAGTTAAAAGTTATTGTCGTTAGATTTTTCTCAGAGTTTACGTTTTCAATTATGAGCGTCTCGATATCCTACATGACACAATCGGACATCCGAGTCAAAAGTTATTGTCGTTTGAATTTGCTCAGAGCTTCAGTTTTCAATTACGAGCGTCGCCATATATTACGGGACTCAATCGGACATCCGAGTTAAAAGTTATTGTCGTTTGATTTTTCTCAGAGCTTCCGTTTTCAATTACGAGCGTCTCGATATCCCACGAGCCTCAATCGGACATCCGAGTCAAAATTTATTGTCGTTTGACTTTTCTTAGAGCTTACGTTTTCAATTTCGAGCGTCTCGATATCCTACGGGACATAATCGGACATCCGAGTTAAAAGTTATTGTCGTTTGACTTTTCTTAGAGTTTCCGTTTTCAATTTCGAGCGTCTCGATATAATAGAGGGCTCCATCAGACATCCGAGTTAAAAGTTATTGTCGTTTGATGTTTCTCAGAGCTTTCGTTTTCAATTACGAGCGTCTTGATATCCTACGGGACACAATCGGACATCCAAGTCAAAAGTTATTGTCGTTTGACTTTTCTTAAAGTTTCCGTTTTCAATTTTGAGCATCTTGATATATTACACGGCTCGATCAGACAACCGAGTTAAAAGTTATTGTTGTTAGATTTTTCTAATAGCTTCCGTCTTCAATTACGAGCGTCTCGATATCCTACGGGACACTATCGGACATCCGAGTCAAAAGTTATTGTCGTTTGACTTTTCTTAGAGCTTCCGTTTTCAATTTCGAGCGTCTCGATATATTAAAGGGCTCAATCGGACATCCGAGTTAAAAGTTATTGTCGTTTGACTTTTCTTAGAGATTCTGTTTTCAATTTCGAGCGTCTCGATATCCTACGGGACACAATCGGACATCCGAGTCAAAAGTTATTGTCGTTTGACTTTTCTTAGAGCTTCCGTTTTCAATTTCGAGCGTCTCGATATCCTACGGGACACAATCGGACATCCGAGTCAAAAGTTATTGTCGTTTGACTCTTCTTAGAGCTTCCGTTTTCAATTTCGAGCGTCTTGATATATTACAGGGCTCGATCAGACATCCGAGTTAAAAGTTATTGTCGTTAGATTTTTCTCAGAGCTTACATTTTCAATTACGAGCGTGTCGATATCCTACATGACACAATCGAACATCCGAGTCAAAAGTTATTGTCGTTTGAATTTGCTCAGAGCTTCAGTTTTCAATTACGAGCGTCGCCATATATTATGGGACTCAATCGGACATCCGAGTTAAAAGTTATTGTCATTTGACTTTTCTTAGAGCTTCCGTTTTCAATTTCGAGCGTCTTAATATATTACAGGGCTCAATAGGACATCCGAGTTAAAACTTATTGTCGTTTGATTTTTCTCAGAGCTTCCGTTTTCAATTACGAGCTTCTCGATATCCTGCGGGACTCAATCGGACATCCGAGTGAAAAGTTATTGTCGTTAGATTTTTCTCAGAGCTTCCGTTTTCAATTACGAGCGTCTCTGTCATACCCTAATTTCGTCCGGGGACCTTTGCTTGATGACATGCAACTTTTGTTTGGTCCTTGTGAGGTGCTTGGCACCCATCATTAGGCAATTTGTGAAGTTCCGGGACATGCCGGAAATCAAAAGAAAATACTGATGCATAATCCGTAAGGTTCTGTGACACACCGGAAATCAAATGGAAGCATCGTTGCATAATTAGTGAGGTTCCGTAACATGCCGTAAGTCAAAAGAGGGGATGAGTATGTTATCCGCTAGGTTCCGTAACATTACGGAAAGAAAACAAGTATCGTTACGAGATTCGTAAGTTTCCGTAACTTTACAAAAAAAAGAATCACCAAAAAAGGTAAATTTTGACTTTTCTTAGAGCTTCCGTTTTCAATTTCGAGCGTCTTGATATATTACAGGGCTCGATCAGACATTCGAGTTAAAAGTTATTGTCGTTAGATTTTTCTCAGAGCTTTCGTTTTCAATTATGAGTGTCTCGATATCCTACGGGACACAATCGGACATCCGAGTCAAAAGTTATTATCGTTTGACTTTTCTTAGAGCTTCTGTTTTGAATTTCGAGCGTCTCGATATACTACAGGGCTCAATAAGACATCCAAGTTAAAAGTTATTGTCGTTTGACTTTTCTTAGAGCTTCCGTTTTCAATTTCGAGTGTCTTGATATATTACAGGGCTCGACAGACATCCGAGTTAAAAGTTATTGTCGTTTGACTTTTCTTAGAGCTTCCGTTTTAAATTACGACCGTCTTGATATATTACAAGGCTCGATCAGACATCCGACTTAAAAGTTATTGTCGTTTGCTTTTTCTCAGAGCTTCTGTTTTCAATTACAAGCGTCTCGTTATCCTACGGGACCCAATCGGACATCCGAGTCAAAAGTTATTGTCGTTTGACTTTTCTTAGAGCTTCCGTTTTGAATTTCGAGCGTCTCGATATATTATAAGGCTCAATTGGACATCCGAGTTAAAAGTTATTGTCGTTTGACTTTTCTTAGAGCTCCCGTTTTCAATTTTGAGCGTCTCGATATCCTACGGGACACAATCGGACATCCGAGTCGAAAGTTATTGTCGTTTAAATTTACTTAGAGCTTCAGTTTTCAATTACGAGCGTCTCCATACATTACGGCACTCAATCGGACATCCGAGTTAAAATTTATTGTCGTTTGACGTTTCTTAGAGCTTCCGTTTTCATTTTCGAGCGTCTCGATATATTACAGGGCTCAATAGGACATCCAAGTTAAAAGTTATTGTCTTTTGACTTTTCTTAGAGCTTCCGTTTTCAATTTCGAGCGTCTTGATATATTATCGGACTCGATCAGACATCCGAGTTAAAAGTTATTGTCGTTAGATTTTTCTCAGAGCTTCCGTTTTCAATTTCGAGCGTCTCGATATCCTACGGGACACAATCGGACATCCGAGACAAAAGCTGTTGTCGTTTGACTTTTCTTAGAGCTTCCGTTTTCAATTTCGAGCGTCTCGATATATTATAGGGCTCAATCCGACATTCCAGTTAAAAGTTATTGTCGTTTGACTTTTCTTAGAGCTCCCGTTTTCAATTTCGAGCGTCTCGATATATTAAAGGGCTCAATCGGACATCCGAGCTAAAAGTTATTGGCGTTTGACTTTTCTTAGAGCTTCTGTTTTCAATTATAAGCGTCTCGATATATTACGAGACTCAATCGGACATACGAGTCAATAGTTATTGTCGTTTGACTTTTCTTAGAGCTTCCGTTTTCAATTTCGAGCGTCTCGATATATTACAGGGCTCAATAGGACATCCGAGTTAAAAATTATTGTCGTTTGACTTTTCTTAGAGCTTCCGTTTTCAATTTCAAGCGTCTCGATATATTATAGGGCTCAATCGGACATCCGAGTTAAAAGTTATTGTCGTTTGACTTTTCTTAGAGCTTCCGTTTTCAATTTCGAGCGTCTCGATATATTACAGGGCTCAATAAGACATCCGAGTTAAAAGTTATTGTCGTTTGACTTTTCTTAGAGCTTCCGTTTTCAATTTCGAGCGTCTTGATATATTACAGGGCTCGATCAGACATCCGAGTTAAAAGTTATTGTCGTTAGATTTTTCTCAGAGCTTCCGTTTTAAATTACGAGTGTCTCGATATCCTACAGGACACAATCGGACATCCGAGTCAAAAGTTATTGTCGTTTGAATTTGCTTAGAGCTTCAGTTTTCAATTTCGAGCGTCTCGATATCCTACGGGACACAATCGGACATCCGAGTCAAAAGTTATTATCGTTTGACTTTTCTTAGAGCTTCCGTTATCAATTTCGAGCGTCTCGATATATTACAGGGCTCAATAGGACATCCGAGTTAAAAATTATTGTCGTTTGACTTTTCTTAGAGCTTTCGTTTTCAATTTCGAGCGTCTCGATATATTATAGGGCTCAATCGGACATCCGAGTTAAAAGTTATTGTTGCTTGACTTTTCTTAGAGCTTCCGTTTTCAATTTCGAGCGTCTCGATATATTAAAGGGCTCAATCGGACATCCGAGTTAAAAGTTATTGTTGTTTGACTTTTCTTAGAGCTTCTGTTTTCAATTCCGAGCGTCTCGATATCCTACGGGACACAATCGGCCATCCGAGTCCAAAGTTATTGTCGTTTGACTTTTCTTAGAGCTTCCGTTTTCAATTTCGAGTGTCTCAATATATTAGAGGGCTCAATAGGACATCCGAGTTAAAACTTCTTGTCGTTTGACTTTTCTTAGAGCTTCCGTGTTCAATTTCGAGCGTCTTGATATATTACAGGGCTTGATCAGACATCCGAGTTAAAAGTTATTGTCGTTAGATTTTTCTCAGAGCTTTCGTTTTCAATTACGAGTGTCTCGATATCCTACGGGACACAATCGGATATCCGAGTCAAAAGTTATTGTCGTTTGACTTTTCTTAGAGCTAAGGTTTTCAATTTCGAGCGTCTCGATATATTACAGGGCTCGACAGACATCCGAGTTAAAAGTTATTGTCGTTTGACTTTTCTTAGAGCTTCCGTTTTAAATTACGAGCGTCTTGATATATTACAGGGCTCGATCAGACATCCGACTCAAAAGTTATTGTCGTTTGCTTTTTCTCAGAGCTTCTGTTTTCAATTACGAGCGTCTCGTTATCCTACGGGACCCAATCGGACATCCGAGTCTAAAGTTAATGTCGTTTGACTTTTCTTAGAGCTTCTGTTTTCAATTTCGAGCGTCTCGATATATTAAAGGGCTCAATCGGACATCCGAGTTAAAAGTTATTGTCGTTTGACTTTTCTTAGAGCTTCCATTTTCAATTTCAAGCATCTCGATATATTACAGGGCTCAATAAGACATACGAGTTAAAAATTATTGTCGTTTGGCTTTTCTTAGAGCTTCCGTTTTCAATTTCGAGCGTCTCGATATATTATAGGGCTCAATCGGACATCCGAGTTAAAAGTTATTGTCGTTTGACTTTTCTTAGAGCTTCTGTTTTCAATTTTGAGCGTCTCGATATATGAAAGGGCTCAATCGGACATCCGAGTCAAAAGTTATAGTCTTTTGAATTTGCTCAGAGCTTCAATTTTCAATTACGAGGGTCGCCATATATTACGGGACTCAAACGGACAACCGAGTTAAAAGTTATTGTCATTTGACTTTTCTTAGAGCTTCCGCTTTCAATTTCGAGCGTCTCAATATATTACAGGGCTCAATAGGACATCCGAGTTAAAACTTATTATCGTTTGACTTTTCTTAGAGCTTACGTTTTCAAGTTCGAGCGTCTTGATATATTACAGGGCTCGATCAGACATCCGAGTTAAAAATTATTGTCGTTTGCTTTTCTTAAAGCTTCCGTTTTCAATTTCGAGCGTCTCGATATCCTCCGGGACACAATCGGACATCCGAGTCAAAAGTTATTGTCGTTAGATTTTTCTCAGAGCTTCTGTTTTCAATTACGAGCGTCTCGATATCCCACGAGCCTCAATCGGACATCCGAGTCAAAATTTATTGTCGTTTGACTTTTCTTAGAGCTTACGTTTTCAATTTCGAGCGTCTCGATATCCTACGGGACACAATCAGACATCCGAGTTAAAAGTTATTGTCATTTGACTTTTCTTAGAGGTTCCGTTTTCAATTTCGAGCGTCTCGATATATTACAGGGCTCCATCAGACATCCGAGTTAAAAGTTATTGTCGTTTGATGTTTCTCAGAGCTTCCGTTTTCAATTACGAGCGTCTCGATATCCTACGGGACACAATCGGACATCCGAGTCAAAAGTTATTGTCGTTTGACTTTTCTTAAAGCTTCCGTTTTGAATTTTGAGCATCTTGAAATATTACACGGCTCGATCAGACAACCGAGTTAAAAGTTATTGTTGTTAGATTTTTCTAATAGCTTCCGTCTTCAATTACGAGCGTCTCGATATCCTACGGGACACAATCGGACATCCGAGTCAAAAGTTATTGTCGTTTGACTTTTCTTAGAGCTTCCGTTTTCATTTTTGAGCGTCTCGATATATTATAGGGCTCAATCGGACATCCGAGTTAAAAGTTATTGTCGTTTGACTTTTCTTAGAGCTTCCGTTTTCAATTTTGAGTGACTCGATATATTAAAGGGCTCAATCGGACATCCGAGTCAAAAGTTAGTGTCGTTTGACTTTTCTTAGAGCTTCCGTTTTCAATTTTGAGCGTCTTGATATATTACAGGACTCAATAGGACATCCGAGTTAAAAATTATTGTCGTTTGACTTTTTTTAGTGCTTCCGTTTTCAATTTCGAGTGTCTTGATATCCTACGGGACAAAATCGGACATCCGAGTCAAAAGTTATTGTAGTTTGACTTTTCTTAGAGCTTCCGTTTTCAATTTCGAGCGTCTCGATATATTATAGGGCTCAATCGAACATCCGAGTTAAAAGTTATTGTCGTTTTACTTTTCTTAGAGTTTCCGTTTTCAATTTCGAGCGTCTCGATATCCTACGGGACACAATTGGACATCCGAGTGAAATGTTATAGTCATTTGAATATGCTTAGAGCTTCAATTTTCAATTACGAGCATCTCCATATATTACGGGACTCAATCGGACATCCGAGTTAAAAGTTATTGTCGTTTGACTTTTCTTAGAGCTTCCGTTTTCAATTTCGAGCATCGCGATATATTACAGGGCTCAATAGGACATCCGAGTTAAAAGTTATTGTCGTTTGACATTTCTTAGAGCTTCCGTTTTCAATTTCGAGCGTCTTGATATATTACAGGGCTCGATCAGACATCCGCGTTAAAAGTTATTGTCATTAGAATTTTCTTATAGCTTCCGTTTTCAATTACGAGCGTCTCGATATCCCACGAGCCTCAATCGTCAATCCGGGTCAAAATTTATTGTCGTTTGACTTTTATTAGAGCTTAGGTTTTCAATTTCGAGAGTCTCGATATCCTACGGGACACAATCGGACATCCGAGTTAAAAGTTATTGTCGTTTGACTTTTCTTAGTGTTTTCGTTTTCAATTTTGAGCATCTCGATATATTACAGGGCTCCATCAGACATCCGAGTTAAAAGTTATTGTCGTTTGATGTTTCTCAGAGCTTCCGTTTTCAATTACGAGCGTCTCGATATCCTACGGGACACAATCGGACATCCGAGTCAAAAGTTATTGTCGTTTGACTTATCTTAAAGCTTCCGTTTTCAATTTTGAGCATCTTGATATATTACACGGCTCGATCAGACAACCGAGTTAAAAGTTATTGTCGTTAGATTTTTCTATTAGCTTCCGTCTTCAATTACGAGCGTCTCGATATCCTACGGGACACAATCGGACATCCGAGTCAAAAGTTATAGTCGTTTGACTTTTCCTAGAGCTTCCGTTTTCATTTTCGAGCGTCTTGATATATTATAGGGCTCAATCGGACATCCGAGTTAAAAGTTATTGTCGTTTGACTTTTCTTAGAGCTTCCGTTTTCAATTTCGAGCGTCTCGATATATTAAAGGGCTCAATCGGACATCCGAGTTAAAATTTATTGTCGTTTGACTTTTCTTAGAGCTTCCGTTTTCAATTTCGAGCGTCTCGATATATTACAGGGCTCAATCGGACATCCGAGTGAAAATTTATTATCGTTTGACTTTTCTTAGAGCTTCCGTTTTCAATTTCGAGCGTCTCGATATATTACAGGACTCAATAGGACATCCGAGTTAAAAATTATTGTCGTTTGACTTTTCTTAGTGCTTCCGTTTTCAATTTCGAGCGTCTCGATATCCTACGGGACACAATCGGACATCCGAGTCAAAAGTTATTGTCGTTTCACTTTTCTTGGAGCTTCCATTTTCAATTTCGAGCGTCTCGATATATAATAGGCCTCAATCGGACATCCGAGTTAAAAGTTATTATCGTTTGACTTTCCTTAGAGTTTCCGTTTTCAATTTCGAGCGTCTCGATATCCTACGGGACACAATTGGAAATCCGAGTGAAATGTTATTGTCATTTGAATATGCTTAGAGCTTCAGTTTTCAATTACGAGCGTCTCCATATATTACGGGACTCAATCGGACATCCGAGATAAAAATTATTGACGTTTGACTTTTCTTAGAGCTTCCGTTTTCAATTTCGAGCGTCTCGATATCCTACGAAACACAATCGGACATCCGAGTCAAAAGTTATTGTCGTTTGACTTTTCTTAGAGCTTCCATTTTCAATTTCGAACGTCTCGATATATTACAGGGCTCAATAGGACATCCGAGTTAAAAGTTATTGTCGTTTGACTTTTCTTAGAGCTTCGGTTTTCAATATCGAGCGTCTCGATATATTACAGGACTCAATAGGACATCCAAGATAAAAATTATTGTCGTTTGACTTTTCTTCGTGCTTCCGTTTTCAATTTCGAGCGTCTCGATATCCTACGGGACACAATCGGACATCCTAGTCAAAAGCTATTGTCGTTTGACTTTTCTTAGAGCTTCCCTTTTCAATTTCGAGCGTCTCGATATCCTACGGGACACAATCGGACATCCGAGTCAAAAGTTATTGTCGTTTGACTTTTCTTAGAGCTTCCGTTTTCAATTTCGAGCGTCTCGATATATTACAGGACTCAATAGGACATCCGAGTTAAAAATTATTGTCGTTTGACTTTTCTTAGTGCTTCCGTTTTCAATTTCGAGCGTCTCGATATCCTACGGGACACAATCGGACATCCGAGTCAAAAGTTATTGTCGTTTGACTTTTCTTGGAGCTTCCATTTTCCATTTCGAGCGTCTCGATATATAATAGGCCTCAATCGGACATTCGAGTTAAAAGTTATTATCGTTTGACTTTTCTTAGAGTTTCCGTTTTCAATTTCGAGCGTCTCGATATCCTACGGGACACAATTGGACATTCGAGTGAAATGTTATTGTCATTTGAATATGCTTAGAGCTTCAGTTTTCAATTACGAGCGTCTCCATATATTACGGGATCAATCAGACATCCGAGATAAAAATTATTGACGTTTGACTTTTCTTAGAGCTTCCGTTTTCAATTTCGAGCGTCTCGATATCCTACGGGACACAATCGGACATCCGAGTCAAAAGTTATTGTCGTTTGACTTTTCTTAGAGCTTCCGTTTTCAATTTCGAACGTCTCGATATATTACAGGGCTCAATAGGACATCCGAGTTAAAAGTTATTGTCGTTTGACTTTTCTTAAGCTTCCGTTTTCAATATCGAGCGTCTCGATATATTACAGGACTCAATAGGACATCCAAGGTAAAATTATGGTCATTTGACTTTTCTTCGTGCTTCCGTTTTCAATTTCGAGCGTCTCGATATCTACGGGACACAATCGGACATCCGAGTCAAAAGCTATTGTCGTTTGACTTTTCTTAGAGCTTCCGTTTTCAATTTCGAGCGTCTCGATATCCTACGGGACACAATCGGACATCCGAGTCAAAAGTTATTGTCGTTTGACTTTTCTTAGAGCTTCCGTTTTCAATTTCGAGCGTCTTGATATATTACAGGGCTCATCAGACATCCGAGTTAAAAGTTATTGTCGTTGATTTTTCTCAGAGCTTCATTTTCAATTATGAGTGTCTCGATATCCTACATGACACAATCGGACATCCGAGCAAAAGTTATTGTCGTTTGAATTTACTCAGAGCTTCCGTTTTCAATTTCGAACGTCTCGATATATTACAGGGCTCAATAGGACATCCGAGTTAAAAGTTATTGTCGTTTGACTTTTCTTAGAGCTTGCGTTTTCAATTTCGAGCGTCTCGATATATTAAAGGGCTCAATCGGACATCCGAGTTAAAAGTTATTGTCGTTTGATTTTTCTCAGAGCTTCCGCTTTCAATTACGAGCGTCTCGCTATCCTACGAGACACAATCGGATATCCGAGTCAAAAGTTATTGTCGTTTGACTTTTCTTAGAGCCTCCATTTTCAATTTCGAGCGTCTCGATATATTACAGGGCTCAATAAGACATCCGAGTTAAAAGTTATTGTCGTTTGACTTTTCTTAGAGCTTCCGTTTTCAATTTCGAGCGTCTTGATATATTACAGGGCTCGATCAGACATCCGAGTTAAAAGTTATTGTCGTTTGATTTTTCTCAGAGCTTCCGCTTTCAATTACGAGCGTCTCGCTATCCTACGAGACACAATCGGATATCCGAGTCAAAAGTTATTGTCATTTGACTTTTCTTAGAGCCTCCATTTTCAATTTCGAGCGTCTCGATATATTACAGGGCTCAATAGGACATCCGAGTTAAAAATTATTATCGTTTGGCTTTTCTTAGAGCTTCCGTTTTCAATTTCGAGCGTCTCGATATATTATAGGGCTCAATCGGACATCCGAGTTAAAAGTTATTGTCGTTTGACTTTTCTTAGAGCTTCCGTTTTCAATTTCGAGCGTCTCAATATATTACAGGGCTCAATAGGACATCCGAGTTAAAACTTATTATCGTTTGACTTTTCTTAGAGCTTACGTTTTCAAGTTCGAGCGTCTCGATATCCTACGGGACACAATCGGACATCCGAGTTAAAAGTTATTGTCGTTTGACTTTTCTTAGAGCTTCCGTTTTCAATTTCGAGCGTCTTGATATTCTACGGGACACAATTGGACATCCGAGTGAAATGTTATTGTCATTTGAATATGCTTAGAGCTTCAATTTTCAATTACGAGCATCTCCATATATTACGGGACTCAATCGGACATCCGAGTTAAAAGTTATTGTCGTTTGACTTTTCTTAGAGCTTCCGTTTTCAATTTCGTGCGTCTCGATATATTACAGGGCTCAATAGGACATCCGAGTTAAAAGTTATTGTCGTTTGACATTTCTTTGAGCTTCCGTTTTCAATTTCGAGCGTCTCGATATATTACAGGGCTCCATCAGACATCCGAGTTAAAAGTTATTGTCGTTTGATGTTTCTCAGAGCTTCCGTTTTCAATTACGAGCGTCTCGATATCCTACGGGACACAATCGGACATCCGAGTCAAAAGTTATTGTCGTTTGACTTTTCTTAGTGCTTCCGTTTTAAATTTCGAGTGTGTTGATATCCTACGGGACACAATCGAACATCCGAGTCAAAAGTTATTGTCGTTTGACTTTTCTTAGAGCTTCTGTTTTCAATTTTGTGCGTCTCGATATATTATAGGGCTCAATCGGACATCCGAGTTAAAAGTTATTGTCGTTTGACTTTTCTTAGATTTTCCGTTTTCAATTTTGATCGTCTCGATATCCTACGGGACACAATTGGACATCCGAGTGAAATGTTATTGTCATTTGAATATGCTTAGAGCTTCAATTTTCAATTACGAGCATCTCCATATATTACGGGACTCAATCGGACATCCGAGTTAAAAGTTATTGTCATTTGACTTTTCTTAGAGCTTCCGTTTTCAATTTCGAGCATCTCAATATATTACAGGGCTCAATAGGACATCCGAGTTAAAAGTTATTGTCGTTTGACATGTCTTAGAGCTTCCGTCTTCAATTTCGAGCGTCTTGATATATTACAGGGCTCGATCAGACATCCGAGTTAAAAGTTATTGTCATTAGATTTTTCTTATAGCTTCCGTTTTCAATTACGAGCGTCTCGATATCCCACGAGCCTCAATCGGACATCCGAGTTAAATGTTATTGTCGTTTGATGTTTCTTATAGCTTCCGTTTTCAATTACGAGCGTCTCGATATCCTACGGGACACAATCGGACATCTGAGTCAAAAGTTATTGTCGTTTGACTTTTCTTAAAGCTTCTGTTTTCAATTTTGAGCATCTTGATATATTACACGGCTCGATCAGACAACCGAGTTAAAAGTTATTGTCGTTAGATTTTTCTAATAGCTTCTGTCTTCAATTACGAGCGTCTCGATATCCTACGGGACACAATCGGACATCCGAGTCAAAAGTTATTGTCGTTTGACTTTTCTTAGAGCTTCCGTTTTCATTTGCGAGCGTCTCGATATATTATAGGGCTCAATCGGACATCCGAGTTAAAAGTTATTGTCATTTGACTTTTCTTAGAGCTTCCGTTTTCAATTTCGAGCGTCTCGATATATTAAAGGGCTCAATCGGACATCCGCGTTAAAAGTTATTATCGTTTGACTTTTCCTAGAGCTTCCGTTTTCAATTTCGAGCGTCTCGATATATTACAGGACTCAATAGGACATCCGAGTTAAAAATTATTGTCGTTTGACTTTTCTTAGTGCTTCCGTTTTCAATTTCGAACGTCTCGATATATTACAGGGCTCAATAGGACATCCGAGTTAAAAGTTATTGTCGTTTGACTTTTCTTAGAGCTTGCGTTTTCAATTTCGAGCGTCTCGATATATTAAAGGGCTTAATCGGACATCCGAGTTAAAAGTTATTGTCGTTTGATTTTTCTCAGAGCTTCCGCTTTCAATTACGAGCGTCTCGCTATCCTACGAGACACAATCGGATATCCGAGTCAAAAGTTATTGTCGTTTGACTTTTCTTAGAGCCTCCATTTTCAATTTCGAGCGTCTCGATATATTACAGGGCTCAATAAGACATCCGAGTTAAAAGTTATTGTCGTTTGACTTTTCTTAGAGCTTCCGTTTTCAATTTCGAGCGTCTTGATATATTACAGGGCTCGATCAGACATCCGAGTTAAAAGTTATTGTCATTTGATTTTTCTCAGAGCTTCCGCTTTCAATTACGAGCGTCTCGCTATCCTACGAGACACAATCGGATATCCGAGTCAAAAGTTATTGTCGTTTGACTTTTCTTAGAGCCTCCATTTTCAATTTCGAGCGTCTCAATATATTACAGGGCTCAATAGGACATCCGAGTTAAAAATTATTATCGTTTGGCTTTTCTTAGAGCTTCCGTTTTCAATTTCGAGCGTCTCGATATATTATAGGGCTCAATCGGACATTCGAGTTAAAAGTTATTGTCGTTTGACTTTTCTTAGAGCTTCCGTTTTCAATTTCGAGCGTCTCAATATATTACAGGGCACAATAGGACATCCGAGTTAAAACTCATTATCGTTTGACTTTTCTTAGAGCTTACGTTTTCAAGTTCGAGCGTCTCGATATCCTACGGGACACAATCGGACATCCGAGTTAAAAGTTATTGTCGTTTGACTTTTTGTAGAGTTTCCGTTTTCAATTTCGAGCGTCTTGATATATTACAGGGTTCAATCAGACATCCGAGTTAAAAGTTATTGTCGTTTGACTTTTCTTAGTGCTTCCGTTTTCAATTTCGAGTGTCTTGATATCCTACGGGACACAATCGGACATCCGAGTGAAAAGTTATTGTCGTTTGACTTTTCTTAGAGTTTCCGTTTTCAATTTCGAGCGTCTTGATATTCTACGGGACACAATTGGACATCCGAGTGAAATGTTATTGTCATTTGAATATGCTTAGAGCTTCAATTTTCAATTACGAGCATCTCCATATATTACGGGACTCAATCGGACATCCGAGTTAAAAGTTATTGTCGTTTGACTTTTCTTAGAGCTTCCGTTTTCAATTTCGAGCGTCTCGATATATTACAGGGCTCAATAGGACATCCGAGTTAAAAGTTATTGTCGTTTGACATTTCTTTGAGCTTCCGTTTTCAATTTCGAGCGTCTCGATATATTACAGGGCTCCATCAGACATCCGAGTTAAAAGTTATTGTCGTTTGATGTTTCTCAGAGCTTCCGTTTTCAATTACGAGCGTCTCGATATCCTACGGGACACAATCGGACATCCGAGTCAAAAGTTATTGTCGTTTGACTTTTCTTAGTGCTTCCGTTTTAAATTTCGAGTGTCTTGATATCCTACGGGACACAATCGAACATCCGAGTCAAAAGTTATTGTCGTTTGACTTTTCTTAGAGCTTCTGTTTTCAATTTTGTGCGTCTCGATATATTATAGGGCTCAATCGGACATCCGAGTTAAAAGTTATTGTCGTTTGACTTTTCTAAGATTTTCCGTTTTCAATTTTGATCGTCTCGATATCCTACGGGACACAATTGGACATCCGAGTGAAATGTTATTGTCATTTGAATATGCTTAGAGCTTCAATTTTCAATTACGAGCATCTCCATATATTACGGGACTCAATCGGACATCCGAGTTAAAAGTTATTGTCATTTGACTTTTCTTAGAGCTTCCGTTTTCAATTTCGAGCATCTCAATATATTACAGGGCTCAATAGGACATCCGAGTTAAAAGTTATTGTCGTTTGACATGTCTTAGAGCTTCCGTTTTCAATTTCGAGCGTCTTGATATATTACAGGGCTCGATCAGACATCCGAGTTAAAAGTTATTGTCATTAGATTTTTCTTATAGCTTCCGTTTTCAATTTTGAGCGTCTCGATATCCCACGAGCCTCAATCGGACATCCGAGTTAAATGTTATTGTCGTTTGATGTTTCTTAGAGCTTCCGTTTTCAATTACGAGCGTCTCGATATCCTACGGGACACAATCGGACATCCAAGTCCAAAGTTATTGTTGTTTGACTTTTCTTAAAGCTTCCGTTTTCAATTTTGAGCATCTTGATATATTACACGGCTCGATCAGACCACCGAGTTAAAAGTTATTGTTGTTAGATTTTTCTAATAGCTTCCGTCTTCAATTACGAGTGTCTCGATATCCTACGGGACACAATCGGACATCCGAGTCAAAAGTTATTGTCGTTTGACTTTTCTTAGAGCTTCCGTTTTCAATTTTGAGCGTCTCGATATCCTACGGGACACAATTGGACATCCGAGTGAAATGTTATAGTCATTTGAATATGCTTAGAGCTTCAATTTTCAATTACGAGCATCTCCATATATTACGGGACTCAATCGGACATCCGAGTTAAAAGTTATTGTCGTTTGACTTTTCTTAGAGCTTCCGATTTCAATTTCGAGCATCTCCATATATTACAGGGCTCAATAGGACATCCGAGTTAAAAGTTATTGTCGTTTGACATGTCTTAGAGCTTCCGTTTTCAATTTCGAGCGTCTTGATATATTACAGGGCTCGATCAGACATCCGAGTTAAAAGTTATTGTCATTAGATTTTTCTTATAGCTTCCGTTTTCAATTACGAGCGTCTCGATATCCCACGAGCCTCAATCGGACATCCGAGTCAAAATTTATTGTCGTTTGACTTTTCTTAGAGCTTACGTTTTCAATTTCGAGAGTCTCGATATCCTACGGGACACAATCGGACATCCGAGTTAAAAGTTATTGTCGTTTGACTTTTCTTAGAGTTTCCATTTTCAATTTCGAGCGTCTCGATATATTACAGGGCTCCATCAGACATCCGAGTTAAAAGTTATTGTCATTTGATGTTTCTCAGAGCTTCCGTTTTCAATTACGAGCGACTCGATATCCTACGGGACACAATCGGACATCCGAGTCAAAAGTTATTGTCGTTTGACTTTTCTTAAAGCTTCCGTTTTCAATTTTGAGCATCTTGATATATTACACGGCTCGATCAGACAACCGAGTTAAAAGTTATTGTCGTTAGATTTTTCTAATAGCTTCCGTCTTCAATTACTAGCGTCTCGATATCCTACGGCACACAATCGGACATCCGAGTCAAAAGTTATTGTCGTTTGACTTTTCTTAGAGCTTCCGTTTTCATTTTCGAGCGTCTCAATATATTATAGGGCTCAATCGGACATCCGAGTTAAAAGTTATTGTCGTTTGACTTTTCTTAGAGCTTCCGTTTTCAATTTCGAGTGTCTCGATATATTAAAGGGCTCAATCGGACATCCGAGTTAAAAGTTATTGTCGTTTGACTTTTCTTAGAGCTTCCGTTTTCAATTTCGAGCGTCTCGATATATTACAGGACTCAATAGGACATCCGAGTTAAAAATTATTGTCGTTTGACTTTTCTTAGTGCTTCCGTTTTCAATTTAGAGCGTCTCGATATCCTACGGGACACAATCGGACATCCGAGTCAAAAGTTATTGTCGTTTGACTTTTCTTGGAGCTTCCATTTTCAATTTCGAGCGTCTCGATATATAATAGGGCTCAATCGGACATCCGAGTTAAAAGTTATTGTCGTTTGACTTTTCTTAGAGTTTCCGTTTTCAATTTCGAGCGTCTCGATATCCTACGGGACACAATTGGACAACCGAGTGAAATGTTGTTGTCATTTGAATATGCTTAGAGCTTCAGTTTTCAATTACGAGCGTCTCCATATATTACGGGACTCAATCGGACATCCGAGTTAAAAATTATTGACGTTTGAATTTTCTTAGAGCTTCCGTTTTCAATTTCGAGCGTCTCGATATCCTACGGGACACAATCGGACATCCGAGTCAAAAGTTATTGTCGTTTGACTTTTCTTAGAGCTTCCGTTTTCAATTTCGAACGTCTCGATATATTACAGGGCTCAATAGGACATCCGAGTTAAAAGCTATTGTCGTTTGACTTTTCTTAGAGCTTCCGTTTTCAATTTCGAACGTCTCGATATATTACAGGGCTCAATAGGACATCCGAGTTAAAAGCTATTGTCGTTTGACTTTTCTTAGAGCTTCCGTTTTCAATTTCGAGCGTCTTCATATATTACAGGGCTCGATCAGACATCCAAGTTAAAAGTTATTGTCGTTAGATTTTTCTCAGAGCTTACGTTTTCAATTATGAGCATCTCGATATCCTACATGACACAAACGGATATCCGAGTCAAAAGTTATTGTCGTTTGAATTTGCTCAGAGCTTCAGTTTTCAATTACGAGCTTCGCCATATATTACGGGACTCAATCGGACATCCGAGTTAAAAGTTATTGTCGTTTGATTTTTCTCAGAGCTTCCGTTTTCAATTACGAGCGTCTCGATATCCCACGAGCCTCAATCGGACATCCGAGTCAAAATTTATTGTCGTTTGACTTTTCTTAGAAACAATAACTTTTAACTCGGATGTACTATTGAGCCCTGTAATATATCGAGACGTTCGAGTTAAAAGTTATTGTCGTTTGATTTTTCTCAGAGCTTCCGTTTTCAATTACGAGCGTCTCGATATCCCACGAGCCTCAATCGGACATCCGAGTCAAAATTTATTGTCGTTTGACTTTTCTTAGAGCTTACATTTTCAATTTCGAGCGTCTCGATATCCTACGGGACACAATCGGACATCCGAGTTAAAAGTTATTGTCGTTTGACTTTTCTTAGAGCTTCCGTTTTCAATTTCGAGCGTCTCGATATCCTACGGGAAACAATCGGACATCCGAGTCAAAAGTTATTGTCGTTTGACTTTTCTTAGAGCTTGCGTTTTCAATTTCGAGCGTCTCGATATATTAAAGGGCTCAATCGGACATCCGAGTTAAAAGCTATTGTCGTTTGACTTTTCTTAGAGCTTCCGTTTTCAATTTCGAACGTCTCGATATATTAAAGGGCTCAATCGGACATCCGCGTTAAAAGTTATTATCGTTTGACTTTTCCTAGAGCTTCCGTTTTCAATTTCGAGCGTCTCGATATATTACAGGACTCAATAGGACATCCGAGTTAAAAATTATTGTCGTTTGACTTTTCTTAGTGCTTCCGTTTTCAATTTCGAACGTCTCGATATATTACAGGGCTCAATATGACATCCGAGTTAAAAGTTATTGTCGTTTGACTTTTCTTAGAGCTTGCGTTTTCAATTTCGAGCGTCTCGATATATTAAAGGGCTCAATCGGACATCCGAGTTAAAAGCTATTGTCGTTTGACTTTTCTTAGAGCTTCCGTTTTCAATTTCGAACGTCTCGATATATTACAGGGCTCAATAGGACATCCGAGTTAAAAGTTATTGTCGTTTAACTTTTCTTAGAGCTTGCATTTTCAATTTCGAGCGTCTCGATATATTAAAGGGCTCAATCGGACATCCGAGTTAAAAGCTATTGTCGTTTCACTTTTCTTAGAGCTTCCGTTTTCAATTTCGAGCGTGTTGATATATTACAGGGCTCGATCAGACATCCGAGTTAAAAGTTATTGTCGTTAGATTTTTCTCAGAGCTTACGTTTTCAATTATGAGCGTCTCGATATCCTATATGACACAATCGGATATCCGAGTCAAAAGTTATTGTCGTTTGAATTTGCTCAGAGCTTCAGTTTTCAATTACGAGCTTCGCCATATATTACGGGACTCAATCGGACATCCGAGTTAAAAGTAATTGTCGTTTGATTTTTCTCAGAGCTTCTGTTTTCAATTACGAGCGTCTCGATATCCCACGAGCCTCAATCGGACATCCGAGTCAAAATTTATTGTCGTTTGACTTTTCTTAGAGCTTACATTTTCAATTTCGAGCGTCTCGATATCCTATGGGACACAATCGGACATCCGAGTTAAAAGTTATTGTCGTTTGACTTTTCTTAGAGCTTCCGTTTTCAATTTCGAGCGTCTCGATATCCTACGGGACACAATCGGACATCGGAGTCAAAAGTTATTGTCGTTTGACTTTTCTTAGAGCTTCCGTTTTCAATTTCGAGCGTCTTGATATATTACAGGGCTCGATCAGACATCCGAGTTAAAAGTTATTGTCATTAGATTTTTCTCAGAGCTTACATTTTCAATTATGAGCGTCTCGATATCCTACATGACACAATCGGACATCCGAGTCAAAAGTTATTGTCGTTTGAATTTGCTCAGAGCTTCAGTTTTCAATTACGAGCTTCGCCATATATTACGGGACTCAATCGGACATCCGAGTTAAACGTAAGTGTCGTTTGATTTTTCTCAAAGCTTCTGTTTTCAATTACGAGCGTCTCGATATCCCACGAGCCTCAATCGGACATCCGAGTCAAAATTTATTGTCGTTTGACTTTTCTTAGAGCTTACGTTTTCAATTTCGAGCGTCTCGATATCCTACGGGACACAATCGGACATCCGAGTTAAAAGTTATTGTCGTTTGACTTTTCTTAGAGTTTCCGTTTTCAATTTCGAGCGTCTCGATATAATACTGTCGCAACCAACCCTTCGGCGGGAGGGCGACGCGTGACTCGCGGGATGCGTGTTCCACGAAAGGAATACGCGCGGAGTCGCCACCAACGTTTATTTGAGGAAAACGTCGGAAAAACCGGAAAAGACGTGATCTACGAACTTTTTAAGTGAAAGGTTCGGGAGTTGTATTTACGTACGGGGAAGGTATTAGCACCCCACACGTCCGTCCCAAGGGACGGCAGCCTTTAATTGAATGTGCAAACATGACTTTGATTTTTTACGTTCCCTTTTATGTCCTTATATCCTTTATACCTTTTTTATATTTTTTCTTTTTTGTGGTCGACAAGGGTGTTTCCCTTTGCTCCTACGTATTCCTCAATTTGGGATGAGAAAATCAGACCTACGTAGTTCTTTCGGAACAAAGTGTTTGGTTAAGTTGTTTTTTTCTTTTTTGTAAAATATGTTTTTATTGAACAAAAGGTCATTTAAGGTGTTGGACCATTAAACGGTCTTTTGATTTTGAAAGATGAGAAACGTTAAGGCGTTGGACCATTAACGATCTCTTGTTTTTGAAAGGAGAGAAACATTAAGGCATTGGACCATTAACGACCTCTTGTTTTTGAAAGGAGAGAAACGTTAAGGCATTGGACCATTAACGATCTCTTGGGGTGGTCGACAAAAGCGGGGCTTTTGCTCCTACGTATCCTCAATTGCGATGAGGAAATCAGACCTACGTAGTTCTTGCAAAAGCGGTAAAGTCACATGTTGATTTTATGCTTTTGAACGGTCCATGTTAACCGATAAAAGCAAAGAGGACCGTTTAAGGCGCTGGACCTTAAAACGGTTTTTAGTGATTTTTCGGAAAAAAACATGATTTGTGAGTTGATTTTAGTCTTAGTTTCACTTTGGTTTATTAATCAATTCATTCAAGGAAACTTCCAAAGAAAAACGTCCGATTGATTTTTTTATTATTTTATTCAAAGATATTTTGATTATTTTATTATTATTTTTCAAGATATTTTGATTATTTTATTATTATTTTACTTTTTTTGGTTTAACCGAGGTTATAGCGTGAACGATCGGTTAGATTTCGTTTTAACAGTGATTAAACGAGATTACAACACAAATGATCGGTTGAAATTCATTTTATCATTTATTAGACGAGAAAACGGCTTAAATAAATGGTTAAAGCACGTTAAAAACGGAAGAAAAGAAAACTGAAAGTAAACGAAATTAAAGTGAAAGTAGACAAAACAAGAAATGAATTGAAAGTCTCGAATTCGAAAACTTACCCGTTGAAGAACGAAGAACGAACGAAGAACGGATGAAGAACGGTGAAGAACGATGAAGAATTTCCACAGAATCGCTTACGGAAGTGTTTCGGAAGCGCCTCGGCTTAGATTTTCTTCACGGAAACGATTTTTCCAAGCAAATTCGAAAGAGAGAGAAGTGCCAAAGGGGCTGAACATTTTGAAACAGCTCCCCCTCCCCTATTTATAGAAAAAAAAGGAGGTGCTTGCCGCCCAAAGACTTAATGAAGAAGATTTCTAAGCGCACCCGAATTACTAAGTTCACCCCCCTTTTCGTATTTTACGGAAAAGTTACGGAAGCCTTACGGAACTGTTTTCGAATTTGATTTTCATCTTTTTTCTTTTCCCTTTTACCAATGTTAAGTGGAATATGCTTACCCAAGGTTTTCGGAAATTTTACGGAAGTATTACGGAAGCCGCGGAAGCCCCGAAAACCATTTTTCAAAAACGTGGAGGAGCTTGCCGCCCAGTTGCTTCCTCCTTAAGCAACCCAACTTCCAAAATGTTCTAGAAGGGCCTAGATTTGAATTGCTATTTACACCCCTATCTTGATAAGTTCACCCCCTTACCTTTTTTGGTGATTCTTTTTTCGTAAAGTTACGGAAACTTACGAATCTCGTATCGATACTTGTTTTCTTTCCGTAATGTTACGGAACCTTGCGGATTACATAATCATCCCCCTTTTGACTTACGGAATGTTACGGAATCTCACTTAATTATGCAACGATGCTTCCATTTGATTTCCGGTGTGTCACGGAAACTTACGGATTGTGCATCAATATTTTTTGGTTTTTTGGCATGTCCTGGAATTTCATAAATTGCCTAATGATGGGTGCCAAGCACCTCACAAGGACCAAAGAATGGTCGCATGTCATCAAGCAAAGGTCCCCGGACGAAATTAGGGTATGACAGTTGCCCCTCTTTACTTATATTTTATTGGAGATAAAAGAAAAGTAAAGATAAGACACTAATTTCGTCCCTCTCGATTTGACGGGAGTCGCGGGTGACCATAAAATCTCCACATGCAAATGACTTGTTGTTCCCAAAATTTCACAAATTGCCTAATGATGGGTGCCAAGCACCTCACAAGGACCAAAGAATGGTCGCATGTCATCAAGCAAAGGTCCCCGAAAATCAGTGTATGACACTAATTTCGCTCCTCTCTGTTGACGAGAGTCGCGGGCGACCATGAAATTTCCGCATGTAAATGACTTTGTTGTTCCCGGAGGAACAAAAGGTGCAGAAGACTGTGTCAGCCCCTGCATGCTATCAAGCGTTCTGTCTTACAGATAGCAAAAGAATGGGTGCGAATAACCATAAGGTATCTCCGCGTATCATGTGTGCAGAATGACCAAACTTGGTCTCTGCGTGCCATCGGACACAACTGTGTCTAAATAGCAAAGGGGTGCGGATAACCGTAAGGTATCTCCGCGTATCATGTGTGCAGAATGACCGAACTTGGTCTCTGCGTGCCATCGGACACAACTGTGTCTAAATAGCAAAGGGGTGCGGATAACCGTAAGGTATCTCCGCGTATCATGTGTGCAGAATGACCAAACTTGGTCTCTGCGTGCCATCGGACACAACTGTGTCTAAATAGCAAAGGGGTGCGGATAACCGTAAGGTATCTCCGCGTATCATGTGTGCAGAATGACCAAACTTGGTCTCTGCGTGCCATCGGACACAACTGTGTCTAAATAGCAAAGGGGTGCGGATAACCGTAAGGTATCTCCGCGTATCATGTGTGCAGAATGACCAAACTTGGTCTCTGCTTGCCATCGGACACAACTGTGTCTGCCTAGCAAAGGGGTGCGGATAACCGTAAGGTATCTCCGCGTATCATGTGTGCAGAATGACCAAACTTGGTCTCTGCGTGCCATCGGACACAACTGTGTCTAAATAGCAAAGGGGTGCGGATAACCGTAAGGTATCTCCGCGTATCATGTGTGCAGAATGACCAAACTTGGTCTCTGCGTGCCATCGGACACAACTGTGTCTAAATAGCAAAGGGGTGCGGATAACCGTAAGGTATCTCCGCGTATCATGTGTGCAGAATGACCAAACTTGGTCTCTGCGTGCCATCGGACACAACTGTGTCTGCCTAGCAAAGGGGTGCGGATAACCGTAAGGTATCTCCGCGTATCATGTGTGCAGAATGACCAAACTTGGTCTCTGCTTGCCATCGGACACAACTGTGTCTGCCTAGCAAAGGGGTGCGGATAACCGTAAGGTATCTCCGCGTATCATGTGTGCAGAATGACCAAACTTGGTCTCTGCTTGCCATCGGACACAACTGTGTCTGCCTAGCAAAGGGGTGCGGATAACCGTAAGGTATCTCCGCGTATCATGTGTGCAGAATGACCAAACTTGGTCTCTGCTTGCCATCGGACACAACTGTGTCTGCCTAGCAAAGGGGTGCGGATAACCGTAAGGTATCTCCGCGTATCATGTGTGCAGAATGACCAAACTTGGTCTCTGCTTGCCATCGGACACAACTGTGTCTGCCTAGCAAAGGGGTGCGGATAACCGTAAGGTATCTCCGCGTATCATGTGTGCAGAATGACCAAACTTGGTCTCTGCTTGCCATCGGACACAACTGTGTCTGCCTAGCAAAGGGGTGCGGATAACCGTAAGGTATCTCCGCGTATCATGTGTGCAGAATGACCAAACTTGGTCTCTGCTTGCCATCGGACACAACTGTGTCTGCCTAGCAAAGGGGTGCGGATAACCGTAAGGTATCTCCGCGTATCATGTGTGCAGAATGACCAAACTTGGTCTCTGCTTGCCATCGGACACAACTGTGTCTGCCTAGCAAAGGGGTGCGGATAACCGTAAGGTATCTCCGCGTATCATGTGTGCAGAATGACCAAACTTGGTCTCTGCTTGCCATCGGACACAACTGTGTCTGCCTAGCAAAGGGGTGCGGATAACCGTAAGGTATCTCCGCGTATCATGTGTGCAGAATGACCAAACTTGGTCTCTGCTTGCCATCGGACACAACTGTGTCTGCCTAGCAAAGGGGTGCGGATAACCGTAAGGTATCTCCGCGTATCATGTGTGCAGAATGACCAAACTTGGTCTCTGCTTGTCATCGGGCCCGCCGCCTCTGGATGACAAAAGGGTGCGGATAACCGTAAGGTATCTCCGCGTATCATCGGGCCCGCCGCCTCTGGATGATACAAGGGTGCGGATAACCGTAAGGTATCTCCGCGTATCATGGGTGCACGTCACATGACCTCAGGGTCAGTATGACAAAGATTATGGGGCGGCCGACAAAAGCAAGGCTCTTGCTCCTACGTATCCTCCAATGAGGAACTCAGACCTACGTAGTTCTGGATAACTTGTGAGACTTGAAAAGTCTCCATCGGAAAATGCTGACATCTCCGGAAAAGGCGCAGATGACCACATTGGCCTCTGCTCATCAATCACACTTGGGGTCACTAAATGACGAGGTGCGGATAACCGTAAGGTGTCTCCGCGGGCTACCAGCTCTTGAGTCATGGCGACAAAAGGCGGTGTGGTCGACAAAAGCGAGGCTCTTGCTCCTACGTATCCTCCAATGAGGAACTCAGACCTACGTAGTTCTGGAAACTTGTGAGACTTGAAAAAGTCTCGGTGTTTTCTTCGCTAAAATGCAAACATGCTTTAGTAAAGAGATAAATATTCCAACTGATTAGAGCAGCATACGCTTTTTTTGAGTGGAAAACAATGCGTTTACCGGGGAAGGAGAGTCTGCTGATGAAATCTCCCATAACCATAAATGAGATTTTGGATGTTAGCATTTCGTTTCTAAATGACCATTTAGAGGAAACACTGGGTTCGACAAAAATAGAAGAAATCTACTCAAAGTGTATCAATCTCGCACAGGTAAGTGTTTCATCCTAATTCCGAACCATAGATATGTCATGACTTGACTTTGCAAATTATTTCCTATCAAATCAAAAATTACATGCGTGATCATGGATCAAATAGGACTTCCCTTGGGAATGGGTTCTTTTGGTGGTTTCTTCTTCGGCTTTTGTGTGTTTTTGGCTTTTGATTTTTCTGGCTTTTTCTTTTTTCTGTTTTTTTGTTTAGTGCGGGGCGAGGAAAAAAAGGGTCGCTAGCGCACGGGATTTTGGTTGGTAATTAAAGGGAGAAGACCATTTTAGGTCGTGGTTTCCTTTCCTTCCTTTTTTGTTTCATTTGGTGACAATTCTGTATTGTTCAGATATTGTCCGGTCCAAAGACCTCTCTGCATATTTCTTCTAGTTTCTTTGATCAAGAACTTTCTTTCCTTCCTTTTTTACTTTCTCCCATTCTTTGGTTGGGAATTTTCTTTCTTTTCTTTTTGCTTTCTCCCACTCTTTGATTGGGAATTTCCTTTCTTTTCTTTTTTCTCTTTCTCCCACTCTTTGATTGGGGAATTTTCCTTCTTTTCTTTTTGCTTTCTCTTTGATTGGAAATTTTCCTTCTTTTCCTTTTAGCTTTCTCTTTGATTGGAAATTTTCCTTCTTTTCCTTTTTGCTTCCGAGGGTAAGGATTACGGTGAGTCAGGATTTTGGCTCAAGGTTTGTAGAATGGCTAGACACGATACATGTCGGGGTTCGGTTTGGCTCAAGGATGCCCCACATTATTTCCATGACACAAATGCAAAAATGATGATTTGGAAACTTTATGCAAAACTGGTCATGCATGCATCTACGCGGACACTCAAATGTCAACTTTTTATGGTCATGTGATGCTAGGGCTCAGGATTCATTTCCTCTATTTTTAATCAACCCAATGTTTCCAAAATATGTTCTTTTATCAATTTGTGCATTCATCCAAGTCCATTTCGGGCGTCCGGGAAAATTTCACAGCATTCACCCTTCAGGTGTACACACATTTTTTTTTCCAAAAACTAGCTATGATCAGCGAATTTTTCTTCAAAGAAAAGTTGGAAGTCATCTCTTTTCAAAAGCATGTTGGTTTTTCAGCTAGACAACTTATTTTTCTTTTTTCTCTCTTTTTTTTTCTTCTTTTTTTTTTATTTGTTTATTTCTTTTTCTTGTTTGTTTTTTTTTTCTCTTTTTTTTTCATGAGGTATTTTGCTATATACATGCATATCCAAGGTATCTTGCTACCTAAACATACATATATATGTTTTGTAAGGTATTTTTGCTATATACATGCATATTCAAGGTATCTTTCTACCTAAACATACATATATATTTTGTGAAGTATTTTTTGTTTACATACATGCATATCTAAGGTATCTTTCTACCTAAACATACATATATATATTTTGTGAAGTGTTTTTTGTTTACATACATGCATATCTAAGGTATTTTTCTACCTAAACATACATATATATATATTTTGTGAAGTGTTTTTTTGTTTACATACATGCATATCTAAGGTATTTTCACTACCTAAACATACATATATATGTTTTGTAAGGTATGACTACCTTCCGAGCTTGCGCTTGTTTTATTTAAATTCCCAGGATCATGAGCAACTAGGTGCGTCCTACTATAAAAAGTGATCAAATAGCAGGCAGAAATTTAAAAGGTACTAGGTTGCCTCCTAGTAGCGCTTCTTTAACGTCTTGAGCTGGACGCCTTATGACTTGTCGGTCACTGACCTAGTACTTTGCTTACCTTTGGCTTTGGACTTGGTCGCCTATTGCTCGACCATGTGTCGTAGGCAACGCTCTAACCTTTTTATGGATGAGCTGAGGTGAACTTTAGAGGTGGTAGCGGTGTGTCTATTGCCTGCTACCGTCCATCCCAATGCTGCTGTGGTGTCTCGCCCTGCGCCTGCCTGGGGGTGCAACACTTCTAGATGAAAACTCGATTGGTAGGGGGCCTGATGACCCTGCTGGGGGCAACAGGCACTCCCTTGAACTGACAGAGACCCGTATTTAGAGCTTGACAACTCCAAGACCCTGTTGGACTTCTTCGGGTCTACTGGGTGTCTTGCAGGCGCGATCCCTGCAAACAATAGATGGTGTCAGAAATCAGTTGAACTATATGCATACTTACCCATGTCGGGACGACACAGACCAACCGATACTTTTGCAGGGGGAGATTGGCATTGCGGTCGCTGGGCAGAATGTTGCTAAGTAGCAATGTCATCTATATCTGTGTAAGAGTGGTCATGTTGGTGCGCATGATCCGCACTCGTCTCTTTACAGCGGCACGAATGAAATCTTGCCCCGGTATGCATAGTAGCTGTGTAATAGCCTCCCTCTCTGGTTGTGCTCGCCCAGTTGGCCCTCCTCCAATATCAGGGGGTGGCCCAGGAACCGTTAAAAGGAAACTACTGGCCCCTTAACCGGAAGTGCAAGTCTCGGTTAAGCATTTAAGGACAGAGGACCTTAAATTATCTTAAGGTGTGGATATGGAGCCCACTGAAAGTGAGGACGCGTAGTCCTCTAAAGGCGAGGGCGTGTAGCCCTCTGAAGTTCAGGACGTGTCGCCTTTCAAAGGCGAGGGAGTGTAGTCCTATGATGGCAAGGACGTGCAATCCTCTAAAGATGAGGGCGTGCAGCCCTCTGTTGGCGAGGACGTGTAGTCCTCTAAAGGTGAGGACGTGTAGTCCTCTGAAGGTGAGGGCATGTAGCCCTACAAAGGTGAAGGCACATGACCCTTTGATGGCGAGGACGTGTAGTCCTCTGAAGTTGAAGGTACATGACCCTTTGAAGGCGAGGACGTGTAGTCCTCTGAAGGTGAAGGTAACTAGTACCTAAGGTGAGGGCGTGTAGCCCTCTCAAGGCGAGGACTTATAGTCCTCTGGAGGTGAGGGCGTGCAGCCCTCTGGTGGTGAGGACGTGTAGTCCTCTCAAGGCGAGGACGTGTAGTCCTCTGACGGTGAGGGTAACTAGTACCCAAGGTGAGGGCGTGTAGCCTTCTCAAGGCGAGGACATGTAGTCCTCTGGAGGTAAGGGCGTGCAGCCCTCTGATGGTGAGGACGTGTAGTCCTCTCAAGGTGAGGACGTGTAGTCCTCTGACGGTGAGGGTAACTAGTACCCAAGGTGAGGGCGTGTAGCCCTCTCAAGGCGAGGACATGTAGTCCTCTGGAGGTAAGGGCGTGCAGCCCTCTGATAGTGAGGACGTGTAGTCCTCTCAAGGCGAGGACGTGGAGTCCTCTGAAGGCGAGGATGTGTAGTCCTCTAAAGGTGAGGGCGTGCAACCCTCTGTTGGCGAGGACGTGTAGTCCTCTGAAAGTGAGGACACACAGTCCTCTTAAGGTTAGGACGTGTAGTCCTCTCAACGGTGAGGGTAACTAGTACCCAAGGTGCCACCCTTATGAGAAAGCAAGAGATCGACTCATCGAGAGGGCTGGTCATCCCAAATCCACAAGATTTGGACATTAGATGTAGGGAATCTATGTAGTTAACATGATTTTGAGGGATGCAAATGCATGCAACCTTTGTCGTGAAACTTGGTAAATGCGGACTTTATATGAAACAATGCAATGTAAAGGAAAGTTGTACAATGTTCATGACATTCTTTCCCTATTTTGTGATTTTGATTTTGATTTAATTTTTTTTGGAAAACACAGATTGACTGTCCTTTTGAAAGAGGTGATAATTCATGCAACCTCATCCTATCTTTTTGCAAATCTCTCTGGGAACTCCCTCAGAGTGTATGTTCTTTTTGATTTAGTCACTTGACCATTTTGGAGTGACGGCAATGGAGTCGTTTGATGTTTAATCAATCCATTGAAATCCTAGGGTTTGTCTCCTTTTTTTTGTTAAAAACATCGATGGGTGAGAACTTTTGATCGGCCCCTATGTTCACTTAAGGCTCATGCACGGTGCCCCTCATTGCCCCAGTGTAAGGCTTTGAGGTACCAATCGTTGTCTTTCGTCATGACCTTGTAGGAGGGAACCTATTGGGTGAGAACTTCTAATCTGCCCCTAGGTTCGCTTGAGGTTTTTGCATGGTGCCTTTCGTTGCCCCAGTGTAGGGCTTAGAGGTACCAAGTGTTGTCTTGTTTTCACGACCTCATAGTGAGGAAGAATGAAAGAAGCAGTTGATTCTTGCAAAAAGAATTTTCCAAGGACGAGAAATAGTTGAAGGATCTTTCAGTTGATGGATTAAGTCAAATGACTCCTATGTAGAAGCAAGATGTTTTGATGTCTTGATGATGCTAAAGGATCAAATGCTTCTAAGTTTTATTCAAGACAAGAATCCAAGAAAGTCAAGATATATGATCAAGTTTGATCTCTTAGAATCTTTAGGAAGAAGTTTCCAAATTGAAACAAACAAAAGGTTTGACCAAAGAATTCTATCATTTCAAATTGAGATTTGCTCTCTGGTAATCGATTACCAGTAGTTGAAAATGTTTTAATTCAAATTTTTAAAACCTGTAATCGATTACATAAGTCTTGTAATTGATTACCAGAGGGGATTTTCAGAAAATAATTTCCAAGAGACATATCTATTCAAATGGTTTATGAATGGCCATCAAAGGTGACTTGGAAACACGAATTTTAAAGAGAGTTTTCATTGCCCACAAAGTTTATCCTCTCAAAAGATTAAGAGTTTTTCTAAACTGAACTGTCTTATCCTCTCAAAAAGATTCCTTGGTCAACCACTTGCATATTCAATAAGGAATTTTGATTGGTCTTCATTGTACAATCTATCCCTTTTAAGAGAGATTTCTTCTTCTCTTCTTCTTACTTCTGAAAAGGGATTAGAGACTGAGAGTCTCTTATTGTAGAGGATTCTTGAACACAAGGGAAGGGTTGTCCCTGTGTGGTTCAGACTTTGTAAAAGGAGTTTTACAAAGAGAGTGGAAAATCTCAAGTGGGTTTCTTGAGGACTGGACGTAGGCGCGGGAAGTGGCCGAACCAGTATAAATCAAGTTTGCATTCCTCTCTTCCTTTAACTTCTTTTATTGCTATTTATCTTTTGCTTTAAAGAAGTTTATTTTGATTTGCCTTTTGAGTAATTCATGTTAAGGGTGCATTGTTAATCCAAAAAGAAAGAGTGATAGTTCAATTGGGGAATAGTCTTTGCATCTTAATTCAACCCCCTTTTTCTTAAGGTAACTGAGGCCATTTGTCCAACATCATATTCTTGACAACTCGCTTCTCTAAGAAGACAAACTTTCTGGAATGATAAAATGAAGTCACATGAACGTCTATATTTTTACTTGAAAACACAGTCAATCAAATGCCTTTTTATTTTTTTTAATTTTGAAACTTATTTTTTTATTTTGAAACTTATTTGTTTTGAACTTTACTCGTTGTTTACGGCACCCCCACCAACATGCAAGACGAGTAATCTCTGATTGAACAGTCTTGGAAGTCAACACTCAGGAGCGCAGGTCGCTTGAGCAAATAGACCAATGGCTTGCACCCACATTCCGGTGAAAGTTGAATAAGCAAACATGCGTTTGTGAGAGGATGAGGGACAAGGATGTCCATTTTATCCATATCATTTAGCATTGTAACTGTGGTTTATAATAATGGCATAAACTTGAAAATCCTGATGAGTCATAACAACAGCTTCCAGAATTGCCCATGTATGGTGTTGCTTGTCAATGTTATGATTCAACAAGCGATTCTCCTCAAATTTCAGCTAGCCCGTATCAATTAGACTTCACACTTTATGCTTCGGGGTCATACAATGCTCAATGGAATGCCCCAGGGCTCCTCCACGATAAGCACACGTTGCGTTCGAGTCGTATCCTCAGAAAAATGGAGGTTGAGGAACTTGGTTGGGGTTATGGCTACCATTGAATTATTGAGTGGATATGGGATCAAGTTTAGCATATGACAACGGAATTTGGGGTGAACCCTACAGGCTTTTTGCTGGCAAAATTCTTTTTGTTGGTGTTTTTTTGGTTTGTGCTAAGGTGGTCTTCGTCATTAGGAAGTGCGGTAGACAGGCTTTGTGGGTTGATTTAGGGGATGGCCTTTGTGGATAACTGGGTGGTGGGTAAGGAGGAGGTTTGTTATTGACTGAGTAATGAATTGTTGGGGTTTGGTGGGAAACTTGGCCGGTATAGGAATGGCAGTCACAGCATGGGTTTCTCCTCTTTCT